>NC_057806.1:608928324-609228324 GCF_018294505.1 Triticum aestivum | reverse complement strand
AGTAGTTTAAACTACTAATGGCGCACCCTGTAAAAGTGCGCCATTAGTATATATTTTGATATCATGAATATTTTTAAATATCATGGGCACTTTTTGATATCATGAATATTTTTAATTTTCATGGGCACTTTTTGAATTCATGAGAATATTTTTTCAAATTTGATGATATTTTTTCATATTCAATATGATAAAATATTGAATATTCATGAGGACACTCGATCTCGATCCCCCACCATCTCGATCTTGATTCCCCCTCCATCTCGATCTCGATCCCACCCGCGCCTCCTCTCCCCTCTTCATTTTTTAAAAAATAATAAAAAAAAAGTGTAGACTACAATTGTTGTTAAACAACAATTATTACTGTTTTTATAAAAAAATATTACTGTTTTATATTCATATTTATTTTCTAAAAAATTATTACATGCAACAACAAAAAATTACTTATGGCGCACCTCTGGCTGGTGCGCCATTAGTAAGATTTCCCCTAGCTAATTCCCTCCCTCTCGCCAGATCCCCTTCATCCCTCTCCCTCGCCCCCTAGCTAATTCCCCCCGCTGCCCTGACCCACGCCGCCGCCGCCGACCCCCCGCACCCTCCGCCGCTCCACCGCCGCCGATGACCCACCGCACACTCCCCCGCTCCACCGCCGCCGCCGACCCCCCGCACCCTCCCCCGCTCCACCGCCGCCGCCGACCCCCTGCACCCTCCCCCGGCCCGCTCCACCGCGGCCGCCGACACCCCGCACCCTCCCCCGCTTTTTGATAATATTTTCAAATAACAAATTTGATGATATTTTCAAATAACAAATTTGATGATATTTTCAATTAAAAATAAAAAACAAATTTGATGATATTAAAAAAACAAATTTGATGATATTTGATGATATATTTTGTTCTAGTCCTCATGAAAATAACAAATTTGATAAAAAAACAAATTATTAGATGCAACAAGAAATAATGAAAAAAAGAAGTTACTAATGGTGCACCAGAGGAGGGTGCGCCATTGCTATCAGAAAAAAAGTTACTAATGGCGCACCAGAGAATGGTGCGCCATTGCTATGAGTTTTTCATGGCGCACCCCTCGACGGTGCGCCATTACTAACATTCCCCCCTCTATAGCTGGATACCCGGCCCTTCGCCCGATACCTCCTTCCCTCCCCCTCACCAGTTCCCCTTCCATCCCTCGCCACACCCGCTCCGGCTCCCCCGCGCCGCCGCCCCCGCTCCCCCGTGCCGCCGCCCCCGCGCCCCCCGAACCGCGAAGCACGTGGCCGCCGGCCTCCCCACGATCAACCGAGGCGCCCAGGAGGACCGCCGTCGTCTTCCTCTTCGACTACAAGGACCCAGACGAGCTCGGACACCCTCGAGCCACCCCTTCGACGCTGCCACCGACCCCGACCCCTCCGGCGACTGGCCACGCCCGCCCAGGTACCTCTCCTCCTTCCTCCCTCTCCACCCTTCCTCCCCATTCCCTCCCTCCCTAGTTCTTCTTGCTATATGGATCAGAACATATGGAGCATTACTATTGCTATATGGAGCATTACTATTGTTCTTCTCTGAACCATTACCATTCCCTCCCTCCCTAGTTCTTCCTTCCCATTAATTTGCAGGATCAGAACAAGTTTGTAACAGGATGCTCTACAATGTTGATTAGGTGCATTACTATTGCTATATGGAGCAACAATTTACTATTGCTATATGCTCTAGTTTGTATCAATGTGATTGTAGTTTTTCTTGTCATCAAGTTTAGTTGATGTTTATTTAAATATAGCTTATATGATTAGCCACTCTATGTATGATTGTGGCTTGAAGGTTCTGGAAGAATGTTTTTCCTTCAAATTCTATCTGGTGGCATTGTCCTAGACTCCCTAGTTGTGTTGTTAATTGTGCTTCTACTAAAAGAATTGGGAGTTACTCACTGTACTAGAACTCTGTAGGTTGAATTTTGGTTAAATAATACTGATGATATGAGAATGTAAGCACCTATTATTGCTACTGATATCATTGGCTCATTGCTACCTTTGTGCAATGCAGAACTGTTAAGAGTTATTTGGGGGATTCAAGATTCTGTGAAGCTCTTTTGACATTTAAAACTCAGAACTGAAGGTACTTAATAAACTCAAAAGCATTGATGATAACTCTTGTTGCATAGAAACAGAGGTAGTTTACATATTGCATTGCTCGTGTTTGTTTATGTTCAGAGTTTAAGCATGTGTAGTGTAGTGTAGTGTAGTGAGCTTGTTCTAGTGTAGTGAGGTCTGAACCATTGCACGATGCAGTGTAGTGCAGTGAGCTCTGAACCATGTTTAGTGTTGAGTACTTCAAGTTTACTGAACCTATTCATTTTTGTGGACTTAGTGAACATGATAAGACAAGCCAGATGCTCTATTTTTAATTAACAGTAATCCATGATCAGCAACAGTTTCTTTCACTAATTTTCAGTTAACAGCAATCCATGATTTGTTTTCAGCTAAAACTATTCATGATTTTTTGTTGGGTGACCTATTAGATTTGGAATGGAAGCTCACATAAGTTGAGCTGATTTTTGTCCATATGAAAGCATAGGACCATATGGTCTGTGGCCTTTTCATCCATATGAAAGTAGAGGCACATTGTGCTGCTAGTTTGCTGGGTTTTGTCTCCGACCATCGTGTCGTGATGATTTTGCAGGTACCCCGAGAGGCCCTTGAGTTTGCCGGAATGTCGATTAACTTCCGTTCCGGAAAATTCGGGTACTCCATATGTCTTATTTTCAGCAAAGGTCATGCTGAAATTTTCCGTGAATTTTAGCATGACTTTGCTAAAAATCGGACATATGGGGTACTTGCTACTAATGCATGGGCCGGGGTATCTTAGTACTTAATTAAGTAGGATCAACTGCCTCGCCATTCTTGCTGCATTAAACCATAGGTGGCAATAGAGCCAAGTGATTAGGCCCAACTTAGACTTGTCGTTAGCATCGAGAAACCCTAGATGATAAACCCAACATAGGTGGCAATAGAGCCAAGTGATTAGTGCCAAGTGATTAGGCCCAACCTAGGGTGCCTCGGTGTCGATGAGAACCTAAATGATGTACGCTTAGGCTTTTAGGGTGCCTCGGTGTCGACAAACCCTAAATGATGTAGTTTTGAATTATGAATGTAGGATATGTCGTCATCATCATCGGATGACGAAAGTCTCCCGGCGGAGTGCGACTGGTGCCACGATGATCGAGGTCTATGCGACATGCCTCACCTGGACGATGATCGGCGCTTCAGCATTAAGCTCGAGGAGACCTTCGAAGTTGAAACGGTACACAACGACGACAAGTGTTATTTTCATAATTAAGCATGACTTCAACTATTTCAACGTGTAATTTTCATCTTTTACAATTCGAGTATAGCTTATCCCATGCCATGCAAGACGCTATGTCTTGGAGAGGATGGATTTTGAAGACCATGAAATTTCTGAAACAAAGAAAATTCACCTAAGGACTCATCATGATGTGGACTTTGAAGTAAATCTATATAATTCCGAGAGCGTAACCCATTTTGGTTGCAAAAATTGGGAAGCATTTTGCAAAATGTATGGTTTTGATGAGGGTATGCTTATCACCATGGATCTTGGTAATCCTGACATCAACCAAGACAATATGGACATTTGGGTCCTTGTTGATACGCCTCCAGTTCTACCGCTATGTGAGTTTCTCAAACATAGTTATTAGCTAATTTATATTATTTATTTCAAAATAGTTGATAGCTTATTTCCATTGATAGCTTATTTTTATTGTTCAAAGAATGTGCGGGAGATGGTAGACAAAACCCACTACACCGATGGCTCCGAATTAACAACTTACAAGGAGAAAAATCATTTGGTCGGATTTTGTACTGAGATTGAGAATTACAGTATCTACAATCAAACTCCTCAACATTATGGTAAATACGTGCCACTAGTGCATGTGTTCAACTACGGTAACTACCATGGAGATACCCTGGTAAGATTTTTACTATTACGACATCCGTGCATCTTTTGCATACTTCTAAAACTAGTACATCATTGCTAACTATGAAGTTATTACTATGTTTTTCAACAGATAATCCCAGAGAATTGTGTGCCTCATATGATGTATCTGAAAGGTAGTGTTAATGTTTTGAACATACAGCTAGGTCGTCCTACGAATCTCAACTGTCCATACAAGATTTCTAAAAGAAGTGGAGACATGAAAATCAAAGGATGGAAAAATGTATGGACAGTCGTAAGGAGCTTTTTGGAAGCAAAAGGAAGCGAAGCGCAAGAATTGGAGACAGGATGTTCTCCATTCTCCATAATGGAGAGTCAGGGTCTATATTGTTTTATGCTATTTTAGCTTAAATAGGGTATTTAGGTCCTGCCTAATACTGATGATCATGTGCTAAGAACAATTAAGTAGGGTTGGTTCGAAGACTATCAAGATGATGACCATATGACTTGTTATGAATAACGAGTAGAAGTTGTATGATGGTGATTAGTAGGACTTGTTAGGATTAGTATTACTTCTGACAATCTCGATACTCGCGGTCTTGAGACTTGTAATGTTTTATCTTTGTTCAGTCTTTTGAATTCGGAGACTAATATGATGAATTGTATTCGGAGACTAATCTTCTATTGTATTCGATGAATCTGATGTTGCTGTGTGCTGCTGTCTATATTCTGTCCAATAATATATTTTGTAACCTGTGCAAAAATCAGAAAAGCAAAAAAAATAAAACCTAATATTCATACTAATGGCGCACCACACAAGACACTAATGGCGCACTGTGATCATCACACTAATGGCGCATTAACTGCTGGTGCGCCATTAAAATGCCAAAGAACATGGGTACATATGGCCCCCTGGGAGGCATTCTAATGGCGCACTGCAGGCTATACTAATGGCGCACTATGTGGTGCGCCATTAGAACACCAGATACTAATGGCGCACCGGTGGTGCGCCATTAGAATTTAATTCTAATGGCGTGATGCCAGTGGCGCACCGGTAGTGCGCCATTAGAAGGCAAATTTGGTGCGCCACTAGCATGCCTTTTCCTAGTAGTGAATTGGCTGGACCCCAGCTCAGCCCCCTGCTGATCCATGACATCAGTTGTGGTGGAGGGCCCGAGCGAAAGGTGGGGGCAGCTACCCAATTGGCACTTCAGGGAATTGTAACGTAAAACCACTCCCGTTGCCACAATCTGGACACCTCTAGAAAGGAACCCTTTGGCCACGGAGCGTCAGCAATTTTTCTTATTAGAGCACCTCCGCACGCTGCATACTGCCCCTCGACCATCTTCGGCTTCACATCGAAGGTCTTGAGCCACAGGCCGAAGTAAGGGGTAATGCGGAGGAAGGCCTCACAAACGACAATAAATGACGAGATGTGAAGAAGGGAATCCGGGGCCAGATCGTGAAAATCCAGCCCATAATAGAACATAAGACCCCTAACAAAGGGATCCAGAGCGAGGCCTAGTCCTCGGAGGAAGTGGGAGACGAACACAATGCTCTCGTTGGGTTCGGGAGTAGGGGCGACCTGCCCTCGGGCGGGAAGCCTATGCAAAATTTCGGCGGTCAGATATCTGGCCTCCCTCAACTTCTTGATGTCCTCCTCCGTGACGGAGGAAGGCATCCACCGGCCTTGGAGGCTGGATCCGGACATGATTGAGGGTCCGAAGCACCTGACCTGGGCTTTGGGTGTTAGAACTCGAGGCGGGGGAAGGATTCGATTGAGCACGGGAGGAAAAAAGAAAAAGCCTTGTCCCTTTATAAAGGGGATGAATATCAGGCGTCCTCCTCGTGGTCGTTCGAGACTTACCTAAGATTTGGGAGTCATACCAACATGCACGGTTGGGTTACCCACGTTTGTATTGATGAGAATCCCGTGATAAGGGGACCACGATCTCTGCTTTAATAAGACGTGTCAAGAAACTGCCTCGCGTTATGTGTGGGCCTGGTTAAAGAAAAACAGTTCAAATAATTACCGGGCCGTGGTGTGATGTCATGCTGCCAAAACGTGTCAGCAGATTAGATTTGTGGAAATATTATTTTCTCTACGGTGGTATGTGGAGCTTATTTTGCAGGGTCGGACACTATCCTTGTATTCAAACTCTTCTGTGGTGTATTCGGAGGAGGAACCCGCCTTACAATGCCGAAGACAACACTGCGCGCCGGACTCATCGTCATCGAAGCCTGGTTCAGGGGCTACTAAGGGAGTCCTGGATTAGGGGGTCTCCGGATAGCCGGACGAAGGAGGGGCTGCATCATAGTCCAACAGTCCTTTGACCAGACTGTTGGACTATGAAGATACGAGATTGAAGACTTCGTCCCGTGTCCGGATGGGACTCTACTTGGCGTGGAAGGCAAGCTAGGCAATACAGATATGCATATCTCCTCCTTTGTTACCTACCTTGTGTAACCCTAGCCCCCTCCGATGTCTATATAAACCGGAGGGTCCGCCCAACGGTATGACAAGGGCAAATCTCGGATCAAGGAAAACATCGCTAGCGGAGTTGCTAAATGTTTTTCCATGGATGAACTAGCTAGGGTGTGACAACTCACCCCCACTCAAAAGAATCTCATCCCGAGATTTAGGATCCTCCAGGAAGAAGGTGGGGTACTCGAGTCGAAGATGATCCTCCCTTTCCCAAGTGGCTTCTTTCTTGGAATGGTGTGACCATTGAACCTTGAGAAACTTGATGTTATGGCGTCGAGTGGTACGCTCGGCTTGATCAAGGATACGAATGGGGTATTCCCAATATGAGAGGTTATCTTGTAGATCAAGCATTTCGTGGTCCACCCCACGGATAGGATCCGAGAAGCAACGCCTGAGTTGAGAAACATGGAAGACATCGTGAACTCTGGAAAGATGCGGAGGTAGTTCCAATTGGTAGGAAACTTCTCCTCGTTTGGCAAGAATGCGAAAGGATCCAATGTAACGAGGAGCCAATTTGCCTTTGATACCGAAATGATGGGTTCCCTTTAACGGAGTAACCCGAAGGTAAGCCTTCTTGCCGACTTCATAAGTCATGAGCTTATGTTTACGATCATATTGGCTCTTTTGACGAGATTGGGCTCTTTTCAATTTCTCACGAATAACGCGAACCTGCTCTTCTGCTTCCTGAATCATATCCGGGCCAAAGAGTTGTCTTTCCCCGGTTTCTGACCAGTTAAGAGGCGTTCGACATTTTCGTCCATAGAGAACTTCGAAAGGAGCTTTGCCCAGGCTAGCTTGATAACTATTGTTATAAGCAAACTCCGCGAATGGAAGGCATTTCTCCCAACCTATTCCGAATGAGATGACAGAAGCTCGGAGCATATCTTCCAGAATTTTATTGACTCGCTCTACTTGACCACTTGATTGAGGGTGGAAGGCGGTGCTAAAAGAGAAACGAGTTCCCATAGCATTTTGGAACTTTCCCAAAATCGAGAGGTGAAGAGACTCCCACAGTCTGAGTTAATTTCCAATGGGACACCATGAAGAGACACTATTCGGGAGATGTATAAATCAGCTAGGTGGCTAGCGGTGATACTCTCATGAACAGGTAGAAAGTGGGCCACCTTGGAAAGACGATCGATTACGACGAAGATAGCATTATTCCCTCTCTTGGTCCTAGGAAACCTAGTAATGAAATTCATACTGATTTTATCCCATTTCCACTCAGGAATAGCCAAAGGTTGAAGGGTGCCAGCAGGCCGTTGATGCTCTGCTTTAACACGACGACAGACATCACAACTAGCAATATATTGAGCAATTTCTCTCTTCATCCTAGTCCACCAAAACCTCTGGCGTAGGTCTTGATACATTTTAGTACTACCAGGATGAATGGTGAGAGGGGACTCATGAGCTTCCTTAAGAATCAACTGACGTAGATGTTGTTTCTTGGGAACCACCAAGCGGTTCTCGAAGAAGACAACACCTCGCTCATCCATGGAAAAACATTTAGCAACTCCGCTAGCGATGTTTTCCTTGATCCGAGATATGCCCTTGTCATACCGCTGGGCGGTTATGATCTGATCCATAAGGTTAGGTTTCGCCACCAGGGTGGATAGGGATCCTCGAGGAACTATGTGAAGGTTAAGCTTACGAAATTCCTCGTGGAGAGGTGGTTGACTTTGTTGTAACATCAGGTTGTTACAATAAGATTTATGACTTAGTGCATCAGCCATGACATTGGCTTTGCCCGGGGTGTATGTTATTCCTAAGTCGTAATCCGAGATCAACTCGACCCAACGTCTTTGCCTGAGATTCAAATCCGGTTGGGTGAAGATATATTTCAAACTTTGGTGATCCTCGTTGCGAGATCTTCACCGATCACCAAAGTTTGAAATATATCTTCACCCAACCGGATTTGAATCTCAGGCAAAGACGTTGGGTCGAGTTGATCTCGGATTACGACTTAGGAATAACTTGCACCCCAGGCAAAGCCAATGTCATGGCTGATGCACTAAGTCGTAAATCTTATTGTAACAACCTGATGTTACAACAAAGTCAACCACCTCTCCACGAGGAATTTCTTAAGCTTAACCTTCACATAGTTCCTCGAGGATCCCTATCCACCCTGGTGGCGAAGCCTAACCTTATGGATCAGATCATAACCGCCCAGCGGTATGACAAGGGCATATCTCAGATCAAGGAAAACATCGCTAGCGGAGTTGCTAAATGTTTTTCCATGGATGAGCGAGGTGTTGTCTTCTTCGAGAACCGCTTGGTGGTTCCCAAGAAACAACATCTACGTCAGTTGATTCTTAAGGAAGCTCATGAGTCCCCTCTCACCATTCATCCACTACAGGAATCCAGTACTTTGCCGTCTGCCATGGCGGACGGCAAAGGCACGGACGGCTGACGGCAAAGCACTTTGCCGTCCGTGGCGGATGGCAAACAGTGACAGCAAAGATAGGGTCGGCAAACAGGTCCTTTGCCTTCTGCTTTTTATGGCGGACGGCAAAGAGCCCTTTGCCTACAGCGGCGGACGGCAAAGAGGGGGGACGGCAAAATGTTGCACGTCCGCCAGCGTTACTCCGTTAGGCGGCTAACGGCGGCCTTTGCCGTCCACCAGCGGACGGCAAATTTGAGCGCCTCTTTGCCGTCCGCAAGATGACGTCAGCAATACGTCAGCGCCCGCTCTTTTTGCCGTCCGCCCGGCGGACGGCAAAGGCAAAGTCTTTGCCATCAGCTTAGCTTTGTCGTCCGCCACAGTAGGCAAATTGGCCAAATGGTCCATCCCCCAGGAAGCACAGGTGAGCGCCACGTGCCCCCTTTGCCGTCTGCCACCGACGGGAAAGGGGTCTTTGCAGTCTGCCACCGATGGCAAAGGGGTCTTTGCCGTCTGCCGCGGACGGCAAAGAGCCTGCATTGCCTCTTTTTTATTCTGTTTTTCTTATATCCAACAATTATCACAACAAATATATCACAGCACATATATATCCATCACATAAATATCCAGCACATATATATCCAACATAATAAATATCCAGCACATATATATCCATCCATACATACATAGTAGGTTGCACATAGTTCCATCGAGCCATACATATTACAATATGCAAAGTTTCATCATAGCAAGCGAGCAGAATACAAGAAGTGCATCAAAGGAAAAAACAGGAAAAAGCAAGCAATCCATCATAGGAAGCTGGCTTCTGTGAAGTGAATGAAACCTGCAAAATGACAAATAAGAAAGTTAGAAAAAGAAGACTAGAGGAAGAATTAGACTAAAAGAAAAAGAATAGAAGAAGAAGACTAGAAGAAGAAGTATATGCCATTTATTAGCTAACTTAGGTGAAATGTATCGTTTATGAGCTAACCTAGGTGAAATGGGTAGTTTATGAGCTATCCTAGGTGAAATGGATCATTTTGGAGCTAAGTTAGGTGAAATGGGTCGTTTATGAGCTAACCTAGGTGAAATGGGTCGTTTATGAGCAAACCTAGGTGAAATGGGTCGTTTATGAGCAAACCTAGGTGAAATGGGTTGTTTATGAGCTAACCTAGGTGAAATGGGTCGTTTATGAGCAAACCTAGGTGAAATGGGTAGTTTATGAGCTAACCTAGGTGAAATGGGTCGTTTATGAGCTAACCTAGGTGAAATGGGTCGCTTATGAGCTAACCTAGGTGAAATGGGTCGCTTATGAGCTAACCTAGGTGAAATAGATCGTTTATGAGCTAACGTAGGTGAAATAGGTTGTTTATGAGCTAACATAGGTGAAATGGGTCGTTTATGAGCTAACCTTGGTGAAATGGGTCATTTATGGGCTAACCTAGGTGAAAGGGGTCGTTTATGAACTAACCTAGGTGAAATAGGTTGTTTATGAGTTAACCTAGGTGAAATGGGTCATTTATGAGCTAACCTAGGTCAAATGGGTCATTTATGAGGTAACCTAGGTGAAATGGGTCGTTTATGAGCTAACCTAGGTGAAATTGATCATTTTGGAGCTAACTTAGTTGAAATGGGTCGTTTATGAGCTAACTAAGGTGAAATGCCACGTTTTTGAGCTAACTAAGGTAAAATGGATCGTTTTTAGCTAACTTAGATGAAATGGGTCATTCCGGAGCTAACCTAGGTGAAATGGGTCATTTTGGAGCTAACCTAGGTGAAATGGGTCATTTTAAAGCTAACGTAGGTAAAATGGATCATTTAGGAGCTAATCTATGTAAAATGGGTCATTTTAGAGCTAACTTGGATAAATTGGATCACTTGTAAGCTAACTAAGGTAAAATGAGTCATTTTAGAGCTAACTTAGGTAGAATGGATGGTTTATGAGGTCGGTAAGCTTATTAAGTCATTTTGGAGGAAAAGAAGCTAACTCTAGGTCATTATGGTAAATCTAAGTCTAGGTCTTTATGCATTTGTTAAGCAAAACACTAGAGAAACTTACCGTGATCACGGAGGTGTAGGAGGGGGCTGGCTCGCGCCGGTAGCTGGAGAAGGATTGTGCGATGCGTTTCTAGAGTTAAGCTGCACCAAAGATCATTTCCAATGTCTCGTTAGCATTATGACACTCAAATGTTAAGACTAGCAAGTAATGTCCATTCAAATTAAACTCACCATGCTCCTAGGAGCAATCACTGGCATCAGCGGAGCGGTCTGACCGGACTTCTCGCACACAGACTGCACATTTGGTTTTCACAACAGAGTCATACTAGTTAGTAATGAGACTCAAATGTTAAGACTAGCAAGTAATCTGCAGAAGAAACTTACCACAAGGAGCTCGTACATGGCCCTTGCCTGCATGTCATTCCGTGCCCTCTCCTCCTCGAACATCTTTGTCGTCCTCTCCTCCAACTCTCGCTGCCTCTCCGCCGCCTCCGCCAGAAGTTTCTCTGTTCTATCTCTCTCACTCTGTATAGCACCCTGCAACACCACTCACATGACCATTTGTAATCATTGATGGAAGCGCACACAATGTAATGGAGAAAGATAACTGAGTACGTATAACTAACCTTGAAGGCGAGTTGGACTGGCCGTTCACGAGGCCTTATCTCAGGAGCGGAGCTCGACTGGCACGCCTTGATCTCCGGGAGAGTGCTAGGACAACGGATAAGTCCATCTCCCATGGCTATGGAGCCATGGGACCTCCCGCCACCAGATATCATTAGCAGCTCTGTATCAATGGGACCCTGGCTCGGGTTAAAGTCCTCCCCTTTCCTCGCCTTCCCCTGATCTCTATATTGCACGAGCTTGTCATGGGCGGAGATGTTGGTGAAGTTCTTTGGATCATCGAGGTCAGACGCAGAGAATGCCTTGACTTTCTTGTAAGGGCCAGTGTGGGCCATGGCATACAGGTCGTACACCTCTGGCACCTTATCCGCCTTATTGTAGCGTGCCTGAAAGAGAGAAACAAAGTAAATTAGTAATTAAAGGGCTAAAGATAGCATGATGAATGAATTGCATGAATCATGAAGAAAACCACATACCTAGTTCCGCCTGTACTGAAATAAGTTGGAGCTGCCTTGGTGGTGTGGCACACCTTCCATTTGGGCACGTTTGTCCTTGGCCTCTTTGTGGGTGGCTAGCTATTCTTTTGAGCACCATGCATTGACCAACACCTCCCAATAATCCACCCGATCCGCACACCATCTCGGAGGGGCCTAAGTTAGCAAATAGAAACTTGAGCGCTACGGCTATGAATTACTAAATGAAGGAAGTAAGTACAAGGCCTTAAGAATTACCTTCATGTACTTCTCCTTACTCAAGAACTTATCACGGCACTCCTGCTTGGGCTTCTTGATACCACGCCCGGCGTAGTAGTCTCGAACAGCCTGCACCCGAACCTCATGCCGTAAGTTCTGAAGTAGGCGCTTGCACTCCTTGTGGATAACATGATCCGCCTCCTCCTCGTATCCCTCCTCACACCTGTAGAATGTCTGCAATCAAATGAGACAATATTGATTAGTACAATTAATAACTAGCTAGTTGAAGATTTTTAATTGTGTAAAGGAGCAATTACCCAGAACTTTCTGATCACGACATCTGCCCTCGTCTGGCACAAGACACCGTCGATAATCTCACCCGGCGGGGCCGGGGCAGCCAAGTAGTGCTCCCAAGTCAATCCAACCTCTGGAAGCCGACCCTCACCAGGCAACGTGACAAACCCCGGGAAGTTTTGCCGAATCAGAACTCCAAGGACGGAGTTGGGCCGGCGGACACTTTCATGGTGGTCCCAACCCCTGCATCATGACAAGGCCAACACATTAGTTATTTGAAGAAACGTGAATGCAGAAGGTACAAAAAGATTAAATGCACTTACCTCTCCCCATCAGGGAAAATCAACCACCTCTGCTCGCGGGTCGCCGGCACGGACGGGAGCCGTGTAGCACCACGCTGGTAGACGTTGCCCCCCTCCTCCCCCTCCTCATCACTCGGCTCCCCGCCATCATCAGCATGGCCACTTGGCTCCCCGCCATCATCAGCGTGGCCACTCGGCTCCTCAGGCTGACCCGACCAGGTACCCCATCCAGATGTGTGCTCCCCCGGGGTCTCGTGGGCCCAAGTCTCGTGGGCCGAAGGCCCGTCGACCCGAGGCTCGTGGGCCGAAGACCCGTGGACCGGAGGCTCGTGGACCGAAGTCCGTGCAGCCTCCTCCTCAGATGAGTCCACCCTAGTAGTCACGTGCTCGGGTGAAACAGCTGGGGGCGGCGGCGAGGAAGGCACCGTAAGAGTCACCCTACCTCCTCTCCCGCGACCACGTGCTCCACCTCCTCTCTTCTTCTTACCTCGTCCCCTGCTGGGCACCGCGGTCGACGAAGAAGGGCCCGGCGGTGTCGCCATACTGTCCAGCAACGCTCGGCGGAGAGGTGCTTGTGGAATGGAAGACCTCGCACCACGCGCCGACGAAGAAGGGGCCTCGGCGCGCTCCCGACCAGTGCCCACCATCTTTCAACACCTGCCATGACAAAGAATAAATGAAATTAGTACAACATAAAAAAAAGTACCGACATGAATAATAATATGTATATCACTTAAGTGTATCATCATCAAGTACAACATAAAAAAATTGAATACCTGACACTACTAATAATCTCGATCAGTATCATCAATAAATGCATAATCATCATCATCACTATAATCAATGATGGGCTCATAGGGTTCATTGGCATCAACATGTGCAAGGCCACCTTGACGTAATCGGTCAAGCATTGACAGGTCATCCGCGGCAGTAACCTCTTCTTGTTCCGGCTCTTCTTGTTCCTCCTCTAGGGTGATGTCGGATTCATTGTCGCTGTCTACTTCAATGTTTTGGGGTGAAGTATAGCGGTTCTTGAAACGCTTTTTGGAAAGACGTGTCTCTTGGAAGAATTCTCCTTCATATGTGTCTGGGTTAATGTGAGGTTCATAATCCTATTCCTTTGGGGGAGAAAGTCTAGCACGTGGCGGCACTTCATAAACGACATCCCAACCTTTCAGATTTGGATTAGTTTGGCAGGCCCACGGTAGATAGAATACTTGGGTCGCCTGTTGAGCCGTAATATAGACATCAGGAACATCTAAATGGGTGCTTTGGTTGATTTCAACTAGCCCTATATGTTCATGAGTCCTTCTAGTCTCCTTCGGCTGAAACCAATAACATTTGAAGACTACGACATTCGGTGGGTTTTCACCATAGAACAGAAGTTCATAAATTGCTTCAACTCTCCCATAATACTCGGTACCTCCTTCGCCGATAGCAGATACACAACAATTTGTAGACTTTCGGTCGGCCATAGATAGCTCTTTGCCATAGGTACGAAAGCGATACCCGTTGATGTCGTACTTGTCAAATGAACGGACCTTATAGTCAAAACCGTTAGCGACTTGTCTCAATTCGGCGTCCATAGACTCTGAATTAGCCTACAAGTTTAATATGAAAGGATTGTTGCATTACGCACAAATTAGCGAATGAAATGAAATTGTCTAATAGAAATTACCGTTTGTTTGAACCAAGAGATGAAACCGGGATAGCCGCCTCCTTGCTTTGCGAGAAGCTCATACTCTTCGACGGAATCCTTTTGGATCTCCACTCCATACGAGAATATGGCGACATATCGACTGTATGACATATCCAGGAATAAGAGCAGTTCAAAGGAAATAGAAGTTGTGAAACAATGTACTGAGAACTTACTCGATGTACGGCCGCACTTCTATCAGGTTGTTGAAGATATACAACGAAATGGTCCGCCATTCTTCGTTATCCAAAGATACTGGATGTGAAACACTAGCTGGTGCGAGATTCCCTTTGAATAGGCTGAGGTTGGATCCACCCTTTTTAGGGTCGTCAGCATTGAACCGAGGCTTCGGATTATGCAAGTGACGATTTTTGGCTTCGTAGTGCACTGTTACGAAGTTTGCCGCCTCCTCTGTGATGAATGCCTCAGCCATCGATGCTTCAATTCTACGTTTATTTTTACATTTTTCTCGAAGCGTCTTCTGCATCCTCTCAGTTGGGTAGCACCAACGATTTTGCACGGGGCCCCCTCCCTAATCTTGCCTTGGTCGGGAGATGTAAAATCAAATGCTGCATTGGATTAAAGAAGCCCGGTGGAAAGATCTTCTCTAACTTGCAGATCAACTCCGGCGCCAACTCTTCCATTTCTTCTAGCACGCCAGGCGATAGTTCTTTCGCACAAACAACACTAAAGAAATAGCTGAGTTCTGCCAGTACTAGCCATTCATCCTCAGGGATGAAGCCACGCAACATCACCGGCATTACCCGCTCAATCCATATGTGCCAATCATGACTCTTGAGACCAAATATCTTCAGTTTATCAAGATTCGCTCCCCTCTTTAGATTCGCTGCATACCCATCGGGGAACATCAACTACTGTTGCACCCACAAGATAATTTCCCTCATAGCTGGCCTTCCAAGATTGAACCATGACTTTGGCTTCGTCCAGTTCTGCTTTCCTTTCGGTTCTTTCATGTTTTGTAACGGCCTATCACATAGCGCCTCCAGATCGACTCTAGCCTTAGTATTATCCTTTGACTTCCCATCTATGTCGAACAATGTACCAAAAAGTGCCTCGGCGATATTCTTCTCAGTGTGCATCACGTCGATGTTGTGTGGGCAAAGGAGCTCTTTGAAGTAAGGCAGATCCCATAAGCATGTTTTGTGAGTCCACGCGTGCTTAGTATTATACCCCTTGAAGTACCCTGCACGTTGTGGATCTGGCTCGAGAGCGTTTAACTGATCCAGGGTCTGTTGGCCTGTCAATGCAGGTGGTGCAGAGTTTTTGACAACTCTACCCCTGATGAAGTTCTTCTTGTCTTTCTTAAACTTATGGCGAGGATCCAGGAACTGTCTATGCATGTCGAAGCAAGAAAACTTGCGACCGGCCTGAAGCCAACGAAACTCAAGAGCTCCCTTGCATGTGGGGCACGGGAACCTTCCATGCACACACCAGCCAACGAATAGCTCATACGCCGGCAAGTCATGCGTCGAGTACATGTACCAGACACGCATTATGAAGTTCCGTTTTCTAAAGGCGTTGTATGTCTTGAACCCATTATCCCAGGCTTCTTGCAATTCGTCCTTCAGCGGCTGCATGTACACATTCATATTTTCCCCAGATAGTTGGGTCCTGGAATTATCAACGTCAGGAAAATGTTCTTTCTTTGCATAATCTGTCCGAGGGGGAGATTGAGTGGAAAGACAAATACGGGCCAACAACTGTATTGGGCTGCCATCATACCAAACACACTGAACCCATCCGTGTTGATGCCGACTCGAGGATGCCTCGGATCTGCCGCTTTGTCAGCATGTAATTCATCAAACTTTTTCCACGCAACACCATCCGATGTGTGTACCATCATCAGATTCCCATCTTCATCTAGTTCGGTTCTTTTGCCTGTTTTGTGCCATGTCATGTGTCTGGCCATCTCTTCGACCATGAAAATACGTTGAAGTCTTGGTACGATTGGCATATACCGAAGAACACTAACGGGGATTTTGGTCTGTGTCTTCTCACCCATACCGTTGTCTACCACAATATACCTGGAAGACTTGCAAATGGGACAATAGTTCAAGTCCGCATAGTCAAGCCTAAATAAGGCACATCCTTTCTCACAGGCATGTATCTTCTCATAGGGCATCTTCAGTGCACGGAGGATTTTGTCCGACTGGTACAGGTTTGCAGGCATTACATGGCCTTTGGGTAGAAAGCGTCCAAATACTGTCATAATTGCGTCATAGCATTCTCTGCCCAAGTTGAACTGAGCCTTCAGAGCCATTACTTGTGAGATGGCATCCAACTGACAAAGCTCAGTGTGCTCGTGGAGCGGACGTTTTGAAGACTCCAACATTTCATTGAAGGCCTTTGCAGATTCCTCCATCTCCTCGTCCGAATCCCGAGCATCATCATAGTCTTGCACCATGTTTTCCATCTCGGTACCATGCTCGTCGGTGCGACGACGATCCACCTCAGCTCGGTCACGTTGGGCAGACTCACCATGAAATGTCCACACCGTATAATCGGGCGTAAAACCACTCTTCTGCAGGTGTTTGCCCATTTCAGCCTTTGTCTTCTTTTCCCAATTGCCGCACCGGAAACCGGGGCACCAGGTTTTCTTTTGGCCATTTGCAAATGCGGCTTGCACAAACCCCTTGGTTTTGGTGAACCATTCAGCGCTCCATTTGTTCTGACCAGTGTGACCGGTATACATCCACGCACGGTCACTCATCTTGACTTCCAGAGCTACTAGACACACAACAATTATATATGTAATTCACCATGTATATATTCATCAGTTGATCTACTTTGTCAATTTTATTACGTCCATGCAACCTACACTCTAATAGGTAATTATAGGTCCTAATCCCACCCGTGTATGTGTAGATTGGGTTCATTTTCCCATGCTATGCTCCGGATTCGACACAAAATTTCGGCAGCACCTCCCTGTTGTTCTCCTGATACACGTCTCTGCAATAAACAGAGAGGATGTGTACCCGGAGAACAACAGGGGAGGCACTAACGAAATTTATGCGTCGGATCCGAAGCAAAGCATATGGGAAAACGAACCCAATCTACACATACTCGGGCTGTCCATGGATAGCGTTGGACAATTCGAAAGAATCAAGGTTATAAATATGCAAATGCATGCATATTTATAACTATGACGCTTTCGAACGGGAGACACATATTGGTTACGCATACTGATGATTCAAGACACATATATAGCTAGCTATCAAGTTTCATCGGAATAGATCAAATAAATAATGGGGGAGGAGGACTTGTCATTTGTGCTCACCCACGAACGAAGGGGCAGAGCTCGTCAAACGCACGGCGAGGTTGTCGAACACCAAACCTCGCAGCGATGAAACAACTGCACATTTAAAACTACACGATCAACACAATTATATATGATGTTTTTCATAACAAAATCAAAAAATATATGACCTAACTAATAATTCACAAATATATGACCCCGTCGGCCTCTGGAAGGCCAAAGAACACCTTTTCGGGAGGTGTCGGGGGTCGGGGTGTCGTGTCGGTGTCGGGGTGCCGTGTCGGGGTCGGGGTGCTGTTTCGGGGTCGGGGGGTCGGGGTGTAGTGTCGATGTCGGGGTAGTGCCGTGTCGGTGTCGGGGTGCTATTTCGGGGTCGGGGTGTGGTGTCGGGGTCAGGGTGTCGGGTCAGGCTCGGGGTCGGGGTGTCGGGTCAGGCTCGGGGTCGGGGTTTCGGGGTCGGGGTCGGGGTGTCGGGTCAGGCTCGGGGTCGGGGTGTCGGGGTCGGGGTCGGGGTCGGGGTGTCGGGGTCGGGGTCCCGGGGTCGGGGTCGGGGTGTCGGGGTCGGGGTCTCGGGGTCGGGGTCGGGGTGTCGGGGTCGGGGTCTCGGGGTCGGGGTGTCGTGTCGGGGTGCCGGGTCGGGGTCTGGGTACCGTGTCGGGTCGGGTCTTTTTCCTTTTTTTTTCCTTTTCTTCTTCTTCCTCTTCTTCCTTTTGTTCCTTCTTCTTCTTCTTCCTCCTCCTTTCCTTTTTCCTCTTCTTCTTCTCCTCCTCTCCTCTTTTTTCTTCTTCCTCTTCTTCCTCTTCTTCTTTTTTCTTCTCCTCCTCCTCTTCTTCTTCTTCTCCTCTCCTCTTTTTCTCTTCTTCTTCTTTCCTAAAACTAAACTAAACCTAAAACTAAAAAAACAGAAAAAAGGAAAAAACTAAATCTAAACCTAAAACTAAACTAAAACTAAACCTATAAACCTAAAACTAAACCTAAAACTAAAACTAAAACTAAATCTAAACATAATCCTAAAACTAAAAAACAGAAAAAAGGAAAAAAAAGAGGAGGCAGAGAGCTCACCTGGGTGGAGGAGGGGGGTGGGGCGGCCTAGGGCGGCAGAGGAGGGGGGCAGGGCGGCCTGGGGCGGCGGCACCGGGCGGCAGTGGCGACGGGGCCGGGCCCGGCCGGGGCGCGGGGGCGCCGGGGCGTGGTGGCGCCAAGACGGCAGGGTGGCGGGGGCGGCGGGGGCGACGGGGCGGGGGGGCGCCAGGGTGGCGGCGGGGTGGTGGGGCGACGGGGCGGGGGGCACTGGGGCGGCGGCGGGGTGGTGGGACGACGGGGCGGCGGCGAGTACTGTGGAGAGAAAGAGAGAGAGAGAGGCGGGGTGGGGCGCGGCCGTTAACGTTAGTGGGGCCCTCTCTCTTTGCCGTCCGCCCCCCTTTGCCGTCCGCTTTTTTGCTCTTTGTCGTCCGCTAGCGGACGGCAAAGAGGGGGGCCGTTAGGTTTTTTTAAGCAGCTCGTCAGTGGGGCCCCCTCCCTCTTTGCCGTCCGCTAGCCGACGGTAAAGAATCTTTGCCATCTACTAGCCGACGGCAAAGAACTGGCTGATGAAAAATTAGGTCTTTTCCATCAGCCAGTTTTTTGCCGTCTGCTTTTTGGTAGCTGATGGCAAAGAGCTTCTTTGTCGTCCGCTAGCTGACGGCAAAGAGCTGGCAGATGGCAAAGTAGCTGATTCCAGTAGTGATCCCGGTAGTACTAAAATGTATCAAGACCTACGCTAGAGGTTTTGGTGGACTAGGATGAAGAGAGAAATTGCTCAATATATTGCTAGTTGCGACGTCTGTCGTCGTGTTAAAGTAGAGCATCAACGGCCTGCTGGCACCTTCAACCTTTGGCTATTCCTGAGTGGAAATGGGATAAAATCAGTATGGATTTCATTACTGGGTTTCCTAGGACCAAGAGAGGGAATAATGCTATCTTCGTCGTAATCGATCGTCTTTCCAAGGTGGCCCACTTTCTACCTGTTCGTGAGAGTATCACCGCTAGCCAGCTAGCTGATTTATACATCTCCCGAATAGTGTCTCTTCATGGTGTCCCATTGGAAATTAACTCAGACCGTGGGAGTCTCTTCACCTCTCGATTTTGGTAAAGTTTCCAAAATGCTATGGAAACTCATCTCTCTTTTAGCACCGCCTTCCACCCTCAATCAAGTGGTCAAGTAGAGCGAGTCAATCAAATTTTGGAAGATATGCTCTGAGCTTCTATCATCTCATTCGGAATGGGTTGGGAGAAATGCCTTCCATTCGCGGAGTTTTCTTATAACAATAGTTATCAAGCTAGCCTGGGCAAAGCTCCTTTCGAAGTTCTCTATGGACGAAAATGTCGAACGCCTCTTAACTAGTCAGAAACCGGGGAAAGACAACTCTTTGGCCCGGATATGATTCAGGAAGCAGAAGAGCAGGTTCGTGTTATTCGTGAAAAATTGAAAACAGCCCAATCTCGTCAAAAGAGCCAATATGATCGTAAACATAAGCTCATGACTTATGAAGTCGGCGAGAAGGCTTACCTTCGGGTTACTCCGTTAAAGGGAACCCATCGTTTCGGTATCAAAGGCAAATTGGCTCCTCGTTACATTGGACCCTTTCGCATTCTTGCCAAACGAGGAGAAGTTGCCTACCAATTGGAACTACCTCCACATCTTTCCAGAGTTCACGATGTCTTCCACGTTTCTCAACTCAGGCGTTGCTTCGTGGATCCTATCCGTGGGGTGGACCACGAAACGCTTGATCTACAAGATAACCTCTCATATCGGTAATATCCCGTTCGTATCCTTGATCAAGCCGAGCGTACCACTCGACGCCATAACATCAAGTTTCTCAAGGTTCAATGGTCACACCATTCCGAGAAAGAAGCCACTTGGGAAAGGGAGGATCGTCTTTGACTTGAGTACCCCACCTTCTTCCCGGAGGATCCTAAATCTCGGGACGAGATTCTTTTGAGTGGGGGTGAGTTGTCACACCCTAGCTAGTTCATGCATTAGAGTGATGGCATCATGTTTAAATTTCCCAGAAATATGAAATGGGGATAACAGAACCCCCAGCACCCCCCTTAAACCAACTAGGGTTTACTAAAATTGGTTTCAATGAACCCAAAATGCCCTTCACAAAATGTTCATCATTTCTGGTCTGGGCTAAAACCCCTCGCAAAAATGGTGCACCCTTTTCTAGGACATTCTGGATTCATTGGATTAATTCATAAGTATTTGAATTTGGGCATTTAAATGCTATAAAATATTCTGGATGCCCAGATAATTCTGGATTTAAGTGAGGGCTATTAGGAATAATCTCAACAGAGCCCACAATTATTTTCAGGATTTTAGTTAGTGCCTAAGTATTTTTAATAAAGCCCTAAAGTTACAGAAAAATAGAAAAAGAAAACAAAACAGAGAAAGAGAGAGAGAGAGAGAGAGAGAGAGAGAGAGAGAGAGAAAGGCCAGAGGCCACTTACCTGGCTGGCCCGGCCCATCTGGCTCGTGCCAGTCATTACCTACCTCTGCCAGTAGGCAGAGGAGGGACACCGCGACGCCGCCGAGCTCGCCACGCAACCTCTCTGCCTGCCAGCCGTCACCCGCGCCAGCGCGGCGCCTCGAAGCGCCTCTGCGGCCTCCCCTCGACCCCCTGGACACCTCATTCCTCCCCGTGCTCTCTCCCTCGCTCCCCCGAAGCCATGGCCGACGCTGCCGCAGCCACACCACCGTACTTCTCACGTCCACCGTCGTCCTCGCGCCGCCCCGCTGTGTCCACGAGCTCCGCCACCGTCCTCTCCGTCGAGCAGCCCGAGCCCCGAGCGCTCACGCACCCTGCTTCGTCTTCTTCGAGATCGACTCCACCGAGCACCGCCGCAGATACCCATCGCTGTTGCTGCCGCATCAGCTCATCCCCGACCACGCCGTCTGCTCCTACGTCACCGTCGTGAGCTGCTGCACCTCCCCATCCTCCCTGTTTGCCTTCTTATGCACCACAGCGACCACACCGAGCTCGCCGTGCTGACTCGATTCCGAGCACGCCATCACGTTCGTCGCAGCCCAAGCAGCCCGTAGCACCATTCCACGCGCCTCGCCGTGCCCTGCAGCCTCGATTTCGACCTCGCCCGAGCTCCGGCGACCGCCAAGGTCGTCATCGGCGTCGTTCCCGGCCTCCCCGAGCTCCACTTCCACCACCAAACGTTGTGGCTTGCTCCCAGCTACGTGTAGGACCAAACCGCAGTCGATTTGGTCGACTGTGGGCAAAACCTGACGCCCTCCGCCGCGTCTGTCGTCGCCGGCGTCAAGCCACCGGCGAGTTGACCACGTTTGACCCGTGTGGGCCCAGGTTAACTCTCCCCTGAGCCTATGACAGGTGGGGCCGGCCTATTAATTAGGATAGGATTAGTGCTAACTAATTTTAGTTAGTTTAAGTCACTGACATGCGGGCCCAGGCCCCACTGACAATTAGTTAGTATAAACTAAACTTTGTTAGTTAGCTGAGACACTGACAGATGGGGCCCACCAGTCAGGTTTGACCCGGGCTGGCGCCTTTGACTCGCTGATGTCACAGTGACGCAGTGCTGACGCAATTATTCATTTACTGGATTTATTCTTATATAGGAAATTCCAGAAAATAGCCAAAACTTCTAAAAATCATAAAAAATCAACCATAGCTCCAAATCAAACAAGTTATATATGAAAAATGATCAGAAAAATTCAATCTTTCCAACTGTAATGGTTTCATGCATGACAAAACACTTTAACCTTGCTGTTTAGGTGAAACAAATTAATACACTTATTATGCATAAGAACCTAAGCTTCCATTTGAATCTTTGATTCAAATGGACCCATTTCAAATTGTTTCACATTGCATTAGGCAAGACACATCATTTTGCCATGTCATGGCATGCATCATGTTGTTGCATATTGCCATGTGTTGATTATACTCTGTGTGTCTTTCGTGGTAGATTCTGCCTCTGAGGATATCTCCGAGTATCCAACTGAAGGGCAGTACCCTACTACCACTCCATTAGGCAAGCAGCCCCATTGATCATATCGATACAATCCCATGTTCTCGCCTCTGCTCTCATTTACTGCATTAAGACAACAACGTTTCAAACTGCTGTGTGCTATGGTAGTTGAACCCTTATCCTCTGCATGACCTGTCATTGCCACAGTAACCAGATGAAACCCACTAGCATGTGTAGGAGTTGATTGAGCCATGTATGTGTTTCCTACCTTGCTATGCCTGCTATGCTTAGAGTTGTGTCAGGTCTGGTTCATCTGGGCGATGGGCTAGAGTGAAATGATTATGTCGGTAATGTGAGTGATGTGTTGAACATGATTTGGTAAAGGTATCGATGAGAGGCCATGTAGGAGTACATGGTGGGTTGTTTCATTGAGGCCGTCCCTAAGAACTGAGATCTGTATGTGTGATTTTAAGAATCAGCTACTACCATGCATTGGGATCCTTAATTGACCCTCCCGGCTTCTTAATCACCCTAGTACTCTGTCCAGGAGTTGCAAATAGTTTTTGGTGTTTGTAGGTTATGTGTTCGCGGCCATGCGTAGCGCTGACCCTAGGGGTGGGCTATGATGCGGTAGATACACCGTGGCACGGTGTACCGAGTCACCCGTTTGGTGTCTCGGGAACCCTATTCACATCGTTCGGAGCCGTATGTGGAAACCTCGGCTGGACTCCCTGCGGATGGAACCTGGATAGGCGATAAACCTGGACTAGAGACTTGAGTGTTTAGGTAGGCCGTGGCCGACACCCTCGTTAGGCTTCCGCTTGAAGGTTGCCGAGTACATGTCGTGTAAACGACGGTAAGTGGTGAGAGCATGTATGAAGAAGTACACCCCTGCAGGGTTAACATCATCTATTCGAATAGCTGCGTCCGCGGTAAAGGACTACTTGGTTGCCTATACAGTTCATAGACAAGTTAATGGATACTACTAAAAGACTCAAGATAAGTGTGAGTATCGAGGATGGCTCTTTCGTAGGGTGACGAGGGAGGATCCCCGGTGGAGTATTGTGTTGGTGATTAGTGGACTCGTGTGCGAAAACTATTTTACTAGTGGTGTCTTGTAGGATAGCTTAGCCAAGAGTCAAAGCTGGCTTGCTGCAATAACTCCACCACCTTCTTGAGAATGAGCATGTATAGTAGGTTCTGTTTGTAAGACTTGCTGAGTACCTTTGTACTCATGTTTGCTTAATTACTGTTTTCAGACGACAACACTGCCCCCTCCGATGGGTTTTATGTAGACCTCGACGTCGATGAGTGACTTGCCACCCAGGTGGTGATCCTGGCCATGGAGGGCCTTTTGTAGATAGACAGGCTCCGAGAAGCCTTCTTTCTTTCTAGTGTCTGTACTCAAACTATTTGCTTCCGCATGTGCTTGTATGCTTGTATGACTTGAGTGTCCGGTCATGTGACCCCTACCTGTATGAACATGTTATGTATGGCTCTCTGGAACCTTTAAATAAAGTACTTGAGTTGTACAATCATACCATAGGCTAGCTTCTAGGGTTTAGCCTCTCTGATCTCGTGGTAGATCAACTCTTGTACTACTCATATTATCAAGAATAATCAAGCAGGACGTAGGGTTTTACCTCCATCAAGAGGGCTCGAACATGGGTAAAATATCGTGTCCCCTGCCTCCTGTTACCATCTTCCTTAGACGCACAGTTCGGGACCCCCTACCCGAGATCCGCCGGTTTTGACACTGACAATCATCATTAGCATGAAGCTCCTCCCTGATGCCCATTGATTTCAAGTCTGCCCTTGCTTTCGGCCCATCTTTGGTCCTCTCTGGCATGTTGAGCAGGGTACCAAGAAGACTCTCACACACGTTCTTCGTGATATGCATGACATCAAGGCTGTGAGGCACACGGTGGATCTTCCAGTATGGCAAGTCCCAGAAAACAGACCTCGTTTTCTATACCTTCAGCAGCGGCTCTGGCGCCTTTCGCTTCTTTCCCGACTCTTGTGCCTTTTGCTTCTTTCCCGGCAATGGGCAATCTTTCCAATTTTTCAACAGCTCGTCTATTTCCTTGCCGCTCCTCGTACGCGGGCATCTTTGGGGTTTGGTTTCACCATCAAACAGATCCTTGCGTTTTCTCCATGGGTCATCATCGCGAAGCCACCTTCGATGTCCCATGAACACGGTTTTCAAAGACCCGGGATCTCTCTCTAGCTGGTGATACGTCGTGTCATCCATGCACCTGGCGCATCCAGAAAACCCGTGGACCACCTACCCCGCGAGATATCCGTAACCGAGATAGTCGTGCACCGTCGTGAGCACTGCGGCTCTCATAGGGAAATATTCTTTCTCTGCGGCGTCCCATGTATTGGCTGGCGTTTTCCACAGCGTGTCTAGCTCCTCTTTCAGCAGCCCCAGATACAGATTGATGTCGTTCCCTGGTTGTTTCGGCCCTTCAATTAGCATACCCATGTGAATGTACTTCCTCTTCATGCACAGCCAGGGGGGAAGGTTGTACATCCACACAAACACAGGCCAGGTGCTATGTGTGCTTCTGTGGCTGCCAAATGGATTGACTCCATCGGTGCTCGCGCCCAGCATGATGTTCCTTGGATCGTCCCCAAATTCTGGGAGTTCGAAGTTCAGCGCTTGCACTGGCTCGCATCCTTAGGGTGACTCATCATCTTGTCTTTTTTATTATCTCCGGATCATTTCCGTCATCTTCTCGCTTCTTCTCCTCCCTATCCGCGTGCCAACGCAGGAGCTTTGCTAGCTTAGGGTCCGTGAAATACCGCTGCAGACGAGGAGTGATCGGAAAGTACCACACCACTTTTCGAGGAGCTTTCTTCCTCTTCTTGTATCGAGTGACGCCGCACACCGGACATATGGTAGACTCCGTGTGCTCGTCCCGATAAATGATGCAATTGTTCATGCACACATGGTATTTCACGTGCGGTAAATCCAGAGGAGACACGATTTTCTTCGCCTCCTCGAAACTGGTCGGGCACTTGTTCCCCTTGGGAAGACGTTCGTGCCAGAATGACATGTTCTCGTTGAAGCATGCGTCGGTCATTTTGTGTTTTACCTTTACCTCCAGAGCCATGAGCGTTACTTTCAGGCGGGTATCCTCGGGCCTGCATCCTTCACACAATGGAGTAACCGCGTCTATCTCCAGTTGATCTAGCTTGGCTTTCTCTCGGGCGGCAGCTCTTGCGTTATCCGTCTGCTTGAGAAACAGCTCTTGAATATGAGGGTCATGCACCCAGCCCATCGATGGTCCATCGTCGTCTGCTCCGGCATCTTCATCTTCATGATCATGCCCTTCGTCTTGATCTTCCTCATCATCATGTCCGGCATCACCGTCGTGATCATGTCCTGGAGATTCTTCGTCTTCTCGCCCGCCCTCGCCGCGGTGGTTGTCTTGCTGCCCTTCCTCATTTCTTGCCCGACCCCCATGGACGACTTCATAGTCATCTTCATCACCTTGCCACCGATAGCCATCCATGAAACCACGCAAGAGCAGGTGGTCCCGCACCTGCCCGGAATCTGGGTCCGCAATAAGGCTCTTCAGCTTGCATCTTCGACACGAGCATCTTATCTCCGTCTCGTTCTTTTGAAGCATCTCGGCCTTCACGGAGCTCAAAACCTATTCACAATGCCTTCAGTCATCATGAGGACCATGGTCGCCTGCGGGGTAGAGCAAAACGATATTTTAGAACCAAGAAAAAATTTGGCATGACTTTGCCTAAAAATAGTACCAAAAAGAATACATAGTGCCAAATTCTTGCCGAAACGGAAATGACTCAACATTCCGGTAAAATATTGGCAACTATCGCATTTCAAATACCGGTACCTGCAAACACAAACATATATGCAACACCACAAACATATGCAACACCACAAACATACGTAGATCTAGGTATGCCATAAAAAATGCATGTGCACGTTGTTGGAGGGAGAAAAAAGTAGATCTACAACATAAAGAAAGCTTTCCCCTTACTTACCTATCAAAAAAAGGTAATTTAACCACTTAATTTGGGTGAATGTGTGGTGCAAATGAGGTGCGGAGGAGGAGGCAGCCGAGACAAGCTTGGAGGAGGAGGAGGAGAGAATGAAGTTGGGAAAGTGAGTGTGGTAGGTGGCTGTCCAAAATATCTAGCTGGTCTCGGGTTACTAATGGCGCACCACCTACAAATACGCCATTAGTAACCCTGGTTACTAATGGCGCACCTGCCAGGGATGCGCCATTACTAGTTTTGCAAAAAAATTCTTAGTAGTGGCGCACCGTGGGTGTGGTGCGCCATTACTAGTTTGAGCTAGTAGTGGCGCACTTCGTCCAGGTGCGCCATTACTACTTTTGGAAAAAAAAAGTAAAAAAAAAATTGTCAGTAGTGCGCATCAAGCGTGTGGTGCGCCATTTCTAGTTAAAACTACTAATGGCACACTGTGTCCTGGTGCGTTATTAATAGTTTTGAAAAAAAAATTTGCTAGTAATGACGCACCGTGTGTCTGGTGCGCCACTAGTAATGAGGACACTAATGATGCACCTGTATCTGATGCGCCACTGCTATATAGCAGCGGCGCACCACATACATGGTGCGCCATTAATGTTCATATCAGCTATAGCCCTTTTTCTAGTAGTGTGGGTGTTATGTGTTAGGGGTGGTGTCTCCTGGTTCCATGCTTGGTGTTGGGTTAATGGTACTTGTGCCACTAGATCAATGTAGTTTTATTTTCCTTTCAAGCTGCATGTATGAGGATTTCCTTTATTTTGGTACGGGGCTAGAGGATATAGAAGAGAGAGGCATTGACTCCAAAAGAGTTCCAGATGCTTTCAGAAGTGTTTTGCATGCCGTAAGTGTCCCGGAAATGACCTGGAGCGCTCCGGTTATTTTTGGAAGGTAGCAGAAGGTTCCCTAAAGTTGCATAGTTTTGCTCGTTTGTAGCTCCACCACTGCATACTAGTGTACCGCAAGGCTTCGCGCACGTGACCAGATCATATACAAACCAACTTGAATCTGCTTCCGTGCTCGATTTTTTTCTTCCCGATGCCTATTTCCAAAGCTCATATCGATCTTTCCTTATCCTTAAGCACCAGCCTTCCATTGTATATCTCTTGATGACTTTTTGCATAGGTTGTTCATGTATCAATCTGTATGGACACTACTTTACATACTTAGTTTAAGCTTACTTCAGAAGTGAATAGGAGTAGTGGATGTGTTTATGTATAGACGAGCATACTGAGGTACTGGTCCAATTCATGGCACTCCTATGGAGGTAGCTACCTCAGCATGGCACATGATAAGTATCGGATTGTGTCATGAATTTGACGAGTACCTCATGTCTTGTGAAGTGGGGATAGACATACACGCTAGTCAGTTTCTGCTCATCCTAGACGTTAGTATTTCAAAAGTAAGGAGTCTCTATTTCTTGCCTGATGAACGATACTACCCTAGTGAGAAAACAACATTTCTAAGATATGATTTCAATTTTGTTCTTCAAACGGCACTACCTTTTGCATCAAGATTTAATGCAAGAAGTTGTTACTCCATGATCTGAAACTGATCATAAGCCTCATCAGAAAGATGCAAATCGAAAAGATCAGGTAACTCATCTTGATGGCATACTTCAGAGGTAGAGAAATGTTGATCATGTGCAAAGGAGTGTAGGTAGGGCAATTCCTCCTCTCTTTTAGGGCCATTTCAGGAAACCTTCCAAAAAGAAATCAAACAAAAATTATGCAGACAACCAGCAGCATGTGATTTATAAGCGACATATAAACTAGAACACCGTGTATGTTTGCCCTTTTGTTTTCTTGTACATCGGTGTGTGTGTGTGTGGGGGGGGGGGGGGGGGTGTCTACGGTTTTTGGCTTAAAAAACCCAAATGCAAATGTATTTATGCACTTTAAACCACACCACACAATCCCATATTTTTCGTATTCCGTGATGTGTTTCTACACTCTAGACAACAGTTAAACCGTAGAGGACAGCCGACAAGCCGTTAGGTGCCCAAGAGTATACTCCAATTGTCTTGGAGCGAGTGGTTGCAAACTATGAATGGAAGACCACCACACACTGTTTCTATTTCTGGTGAATATAAGCCATTGCTAGCTTTCGGATGTACGATTGTTCCAACAACAAAACACCTTTGGATTGTACTCCTCAAGATTGTTGGGTCATCATTTACCACCAAGGAATGGAGGATTCCATTTTTTATGAGATTCGCAATATATGCAAGAAAAATTAACAGGCCCTGGAATACCTAAACTTTTATTTTGTTAGTAGCTTGTTGCTTTTACTTTGGTTTTCAAACTCATGGAGCTTTGTAATGATAGTTTTTGAGAAAAATATTTGTAATAACTAGTTGTATGTTCCCTTGGGTGCAAATTCCAAAAATTGCTCTCCCATTATCTAAAATATATGCAAGACCAACTGTGAATCAAGCCTTTTTCCATGGGTGTCGTTAAAATTCTAGTTGTATGTTTCCTATTCCATCAGAAATGAACAAATCTTTAGGACGAAGGCCCAAATATTGAGGCTAATTGGAAGTGTTTCTTAAGCCACGTGCAATTGCCCATGTTTCCCCAGGGGAAATGGTGTTTTAAGTGTGTTTTAAGTACATAATTTTATTCTTAATTAGATACAAGGTCGTCTATTAGTTCTCTAGATTTTTTGGTTATATTTTTGCAAATGTCTTATAATTGATATAATGAATGCAGCCAGGAATTCCACCTATTGCTTGGCTTTCAAAATTAAAGTCCCTTGTCAGGTATACTAATTAATTATGACGGAACAAAACTTCACATCTTTGGATCGAGATACAAGTCCAGGTGATCACTAGGGGAAAATAGGAATTGATCGCGATGCTCATGCTCACAATGATGTTACCAACACAATTTCGAAAACCATGGAGAACCACAGACATTTTTGTAATCAACCATACTACTTCTTCAATAAACAATGGTTCTTCAATCAAGGTTTGAATACACTGGGTCGAGTGGGTCAAGTAATTGACAAACACATGTTTGATGCCTAGGAGGAACTAGGCATCAATTTAGTTAAGGTGGAGCTATGGACTGAGCCCAGCCTAGCCTCTGGGGGACTTCTCTTCAGACAAACTAATTAACCACCAGATGCTAAAACAAACTAATTAACCAGCAGACCCAATAAAATGTTGTTGCCTTTAAATGAATACTGCCTCCTTTTTTTGAAGGAAGCTAGGGCTTTTATTCAAAGTTCAAAATATCCGGAATACAAGCAATATCTGGCAGAACCCCTAGCCACACATGGCGACCCACCGCGAGAGACGCAGCTCCCTTAGCAAGCGAATGGGCCTCAAAATTATTAACTCTACTTTCAAAACGAAAAGTAACAGAGGCAAATTTTGCCCTACTGGTTTGAATTTCCCTCAGAATGGGAGCATAAGATGGTGATCCTGCCTTGCTGATGTTAGATATTACTTCGACACAGTCTGAGGCAATCACAAGCTCCTGTAGGTTCAGATCCCGTGCGAGGGCTAGTGCCTCGCTGCATGCTTGAGCCTTCAAGCTTGCCGGGTCAGTTAGGCCGTCGTACACCACCGCCGACGCACCTAAATATTTCCCATTTTTATCTCGACATACAACTCCAGCTGCTCCCTTCTCCCCCAAAGTTGATAGGCCACCATCACAATTAAATTTTGCTGCATCGCCTGAAGGTGGTAACCAGACTTTTGCCTGAGGTCTAGACGCACTTCCCTTGATTGTCTGGAGAGTGCGCATATTAGTGATCTCCAGATCCTCCATAAATCTCCTGATAAAGCACATAGTTGAGAGCGGGCTCTGGTATTCATTCTCATGGATTGCCTTCCTCCGAGCCCACCAAATTGCCCACATAGTTACCAAAACTCGAGCTAGGTCCTGTTGGTTGGTTGTTTCAAAAAGCCCGAACAGCCATAACTTAGGATCCGCCGTTTGGTTTGAAATCACATGCCCGACCAGCTCATCGTCTTCCAACGCCCACACACATCTTGCCATGCGGTAGTTGAGGAGTGAATGACGCCATGTATCCTCCTCCGCCCCACATAATGAGCATGCAGGGGTATCGGCCATCTTCCTTTCATGCCGAACTAGCCTCGTCGGTATAGATATATGTGCCAGCCGCCAGACAAAGACTCGAATCTTTGATGGAATCTTCACCTTCCACAATTTGTTGGAATACTGCCTCCTAAGAAAACTAATTAATTTGCGTGAGGTGGCCATGAACGGCCTACAGAAAGCCCGGGCCCTACGGGCATACAGCCTCCGGTGGGATGGAACAGGGCCCAATTTTCAGTGGAACCTAGCACTTCAATATAGCCTGCTGGCGCTCGCAGGGACGTGTAGCGGGCCGGTCCAGTAACTGCTAAAGAAACCAACGCGAAGAAAAAAGCTGGTGGAAAAATAGTACGGTAAGTGGAACAGAACCAGGACTCGAACTCCCTTCAATGTTCGCATGCAACAACAGGAAGCTGTAATAACCACCAGATCGGGCTCAGCTAGGCGACAAATTCCAGGAAAGAGCTCTACTAGAGCTTCTTCTAGTACAACACAAAGATATACTACTATCTAAAGGGCAACCTGGTCTGGTGCATGTAGCTCCCGCTTGCGCAGGGTCCAGGGAAGGATCCGACCACTTTGGGTCTATAGTACGCAGCCTTTCCCTACATTTCTGTAAGAGGCTGTTTCCAGGACTTGAACCCATGACCTCATGAACACAAAGATATACTACTATCTACCTAATATAAATTATATGAAAAGAAACGTAAACTTTGAAAAGAAATTCAATACATTTTTAAAACCACGATTTTTGGAAAAAAAATGAAAGATTCATACACATTGAAAAAGTTCGTGAATAAGAGAAAACTTCACAAAATTTAAACAAAGTTCATGAAATTTCGAAATAAGTTCACAAATTTGGAAAATGTTCATCAAATATGGAAAATAGTTCATCGAATTTCAGAAAATTTCACCAAAATTGGAAAAAAATTCATCGAATTTGAAAATAGTTCATCGTAATTGAAAAAAAGTTCATCGCTTTTCAAAAAAAGTTCATCGAATCTAAAGAAGTTCATCCATTTTGAAAAAAAGTTCACCGATTTTGAAGAAAAGTTCATCGATCTTGAAGAAAAGTTCATCGATCTAAAAAAAGTTCATCGAATTTGAAAAAAGTTCATTGAATTTGGAAAAGTCATCGATCTTGAAAAAAGTTAATTGAATTTAAAAAACATTTAATTTAAAATAATCATTCTTTTGAGAAAACTTGAATAAAAACGCGCATTTAAAAAATGAAAAAATTACGAAAGAAAGAAAAATAAAACCGGAATAAAACCCCATCGGAAAATGACCTACGCAACCGGAAAATGACCAGCGAACCGGGTAAACAGGAGGAGTTTCCCGCGACTTAAGAGAGAAATAAAAGTTTTGGAAGAAGTTAGAAACACAACTAGTTCTGTGGCCTAGTGGTTGTGGCTGTTGGTGTGGAATGAACAGATCGTGAGTTTGATCTCTCTCGGGCGCTGGTTTTTTGGAGCTTTTAAATAGAAAAAAAGCAGGTACATGGGCCGGCCCAGTCGCAGCAGAGCGGGGTGCGCTGCAGGCGCCGGTTTGCAAAAACAGTAATACCCGGCGCCTGCAGCGCCAAATAGGGATTGCCGACCACAGGCCCTTAATCCTATCTGGGCTGGACCACCAAAGCGCTGAACGAGGCCCCGACGCCTGGTCTCCACGGTGTGGCCCTCGCCCCTGTGTGTAGCATATTCGCCGATCAATTGTTTCCTGACTAGGGGCCCCGACGGCAAGCGCTAGGCAACTATCCGCTAGGCCGCAGTGCTCAGGCAGTGTTTACTATATGGTTTAGTTGTTCAGTTGTTCCACTAGGTCCAAACTGAATTTTGCTCTCATATCCTGACGAATCTCCACTGGGCTTGGGCGGGCAGTTGCACAGTTTTTCTCGGCCGTGGCTCCGCCACTGCATGCTAATGTACACCGGCGCATTGCCTGCTTGACCTTATCATGTACAGAACAACCAGAGTCTTATCTTGCACTTGACTTTTTCTTCCCGTTGACCTCATCATCGATCTTTCCTTGTTGTTAAGCATCAGCCAACGGTGTATATCACTTAACGACATTTGCATAGGATGTTCTTCTATGTCATCCTAAGGCTGGTCATAGTGGGAGTAACATAGATAGTAACATAGATGCCACTTAAGCAAAAATGATGATGTGGCAAGTAGTTAATGAGGAGAGAGGCAAATAGAGTAACATAATATATTACCATCACATAGCGGTTTCCAATGCATAATGAGTCTACAAAGTAATAAATGAAGGCAACTATGTTACCACACCTATGACACTACCCACTATGAAGGTAGTAACATAGACTAGTAACATATGTATGTTACTAGTCTAAGTTACTCCCCACTATGACCAGCCTAATCTATATATACGGTTCTATATACTCCCTCCATTTTTATATACAATGCCACAAACTCAAATTACAGGTACCAATGTAAAATTTAATGTCTGCTTTGAAAGTCAGCTTTCTTTTCGTTTACTGGGATCATTAATACCCCACATGCATGTAAGAAAACTGAGTGGAGGAAGTAGCTGACTGTCATTATGACTGCATGCATGCAACTATTAAATAGGTTGCTAGTACGAGAAAATATCATTAATTTTGTCTCGATTATTGTTGGTGGCCTTGTATAGATGCAAAACGTATATTCCATAGTGGCCTTGTATATAAAAATGAAGGGAGTATACTTATTAGTTTAAGTTTACTCCAGAAGTGGGAATAAGAGGCGTGGATGTGTTTATATATAGACGAGCATGCATGGTGGCCAGACAAAAAGAGCAACTAATATTGCAAACGAGGTAGCTACCACTTGTGATGACAAAATCCAAATCTTATCATGCTGAGGTACGTACTGGTCCCATTCATGGCACTCCTACAGAGCTAGCTATCTCAGCATGGCACGTGATACGGATTGGATTATGTCATGAATTCGACGAGTACCTCATGTCCTGTTAAGTGGGGATAGACATGGGCACTAGACAGTTTCTCATCGTCCACTCAGATGATATAAACTCAATTTGGGAAAGCCTGTGTCCTCGAAGTTAGTCTTTTCAGAAGTAAGGAGTCGCTATATATATCGCTGATGAATGATGCCAAGCCTACCTTACTGAGGAAACAACACTTCTGCGTGATATTGCCTCTATAAACATAACCCATATGTCTATTCTTTGTTTCGTCTAGCTAAGTGCTTTACACTTTAGGCTAAACCAAGCTGTACATTTGTGATAAAGAAGCACACCAAATGTAATGCTATAAATAATCTTGCCCAATAATGTCAGGTATGTATACCGACTCTCCATTTTAGAAAGGCTTGATGAAGGTCAAGTCTTCTTTCTTTATGAGAGGTTCATTTAAAATTGGTGACGGTCAATCCACTAGTTTCTGGGAAGATACCTGGCTAGGGAACAATCCGCTTGCGGCTCAATACTCATCTTTGTATAATATTATGCGTAAGAAAGATGATACAGTTCAATTAGTCCTTGGTTCAACACCTCTGAACATCCAATTCAGGAGGGCCTTGATTGGTGATAAATGGATGGCGTGGCTCCATTTAGTTCGTAGGTTGATGTTGGTCATCCTATCTCATGCGCCTGACGTCTTTAGATGGAGACTAAATACCAATGGGGTGTTTACAGTCAAGTCTATATATGAAGATTTTATTAATACGGGGCCTGTGTTCCGTAGAAAGCATATATGGAAAATCAAAGTACCTTTAAAGATTAAAATTTTGATGTGGTTTGTTCAGAGGGAGGTGATCTCACCAAAGATAAGTTGGCTAAACGAAACTGGATGGATGTAAGAATTGTTGTTTCTGTGATAAGGATGAAACAATTCAACATCTTTTTATTTCTTGCCCTTTCGCGACTTTGATTTGGCGCACGGTTCATGTTGCATATAATTTGCCACCACCAACAAGTATCCCAAATTTGTTTGGAAACTGGTTGGTTGGTTTCAACAAAATACTTAAGGGTCATATCCATGTAGGGGTTTGTGTCTTACTTTGGGCAATTTGGAATTGCTGGAATGACTGTGTTTTTAACAGGTCTCGCTCTATTAACTTTTTGCAGGTTATCTTCAGAGCCACCACATCGATCCGTATGTGGTCATCACTTCAGCGTGGGGACGCTGGGGGGCTCGTGGCCTTTGGGTGCAACCGTCTGGAGATGGTTTCACGGGCGTTATTCAACCGGTTTGGCTGGCATGTCACTAATAGATTATGTGGTTAAGTCATGTAATCTTTCGTTTGTACCCACTTTTTGTGGTGTTTTTTTTTCTTTTTGCCATTTTAGTTGATACTATGTACGTTTTAGACCTATTAATTTCCTTTTAATAAAAATGGCAGTGTGCATCATGATGATGCAGAGGCCGTGTCTTTTCCCTTTTTGAAAAAAAATGTAGACATACGTGAGTTCTAGTTAGGTCCGAGTGGTTGTTTGCATGCAAACCTGGATGTGCATATAAACACGACTTAGGGGCTGTAGTTTAGTACAGCGTGACTCCATGAGTGAAGAAATACCGAGAAAATAAATCTATGCACGATGGGGTGCAAAGGAGGCAGCACCCACCGTCTCACAAGCTGCACAAAGAAAATGAAATTCAGGTCACGTTTGTACTCATCACAAGCTGCACAAAGAAAAAGAAAATGAAATTTTTATGCGGTTTGTTCAGAGGGAGGTGATCCTCCACCACCTCATATCTTTAATAAATAATTGTTATAACACGAGTACAACTTTTTTACCACACATCACAACTATCGAGTTATTGTTCAAAACCCAATTGCATACATGCGACCTACAAGAAGACAAATCTGAAAACAAGGCTTACTTTTTGCACTCCTACAAGCTAGATGTTAAACTCATCCTTTCTATAGGCTTAGTGCAGTTATTCCTCGGTGTCGGCAAGTGATTCTTGTGCTAGAAACTGAATTATAGCGGGGTACTAGCAACGACACGACTCTATGTTATCCATACCCAGCTTGTCCTGTGATAATTGACACAGAAAGACTGATTTAGCCGTAAGTCACATCAAAAGCAGATTATCGGTGTAACAACTTAGCTACTACCTCTGTTTCAAAATACATGTCGTTCTACTAGACTAGCTTAGCTTACCAGAACGACATATATTTTGGAACGGAGGATGTACATTACTTAACGAATATCCAAACATGATCTCCTGCATACGTTTTATCCTCCCCACGTTTGACATTCTCTTTTCATATCTGATACCAAACCATTTCGCCCAATACGACAGATTGCGGAAATCATAGGTCTCGCGTAAAGAATTGAAGCTCGTTCCAATTGTTCGTATGATGATATTATCACAGGATTATCCGTGAAACCCCTTATTCCTTTAGTCGAGCACGGTGTTTTGCCTGATGCCGCTAACCCAATCCTTACGATGGACAGAAATTATCTACGGGTTATACTTAATCAATTAGTCTCCTAGACAGACGTGCTACATTTTTCTAATTCACTTTCAACAAAATTGGACACCCAAAAATCACTACCGGACTCGCGGTCTATGCCTACAGCCCAGGGCCGTCGGCATAGGTCCTTTGCCGTCGGCATAGATCTATGCCTACGGCTGCCGTCATCATAGACCCGTCGGCGTAGATCACGCTAGCGTAGTCTTGTCAGACCGTCGGCGTAGTATAGCCGTCGGCATAGGGGCCTATGCCGACGACCTGGCGTCAGCCGTCGGCACTGTTTTTCGTCTGACGGCAACGGACGGCGCCGTCAAAAGCGCTGACGAATCGTGGAAAGCCACATGGCAGAGGTACGCCGACGGCTTGGCCATCGGCATAGATAGAAATCTATGCCGGCGGCCTAGCCGTCGGCATATCTGTGCCACGTGGCATCCCGTGGTGCCTCCTAGTGGCAGGTCTATGCCTACGGCAAAGCCGTAGGCATAGACGGAATCTATGCCGACGGCTTTGCCGTAGGCATATATGCCTACGGCAAAGCCGTCGACATAGATGGAAATCTACCATCTATGCCGACGGCTTTGCCGCCGGCATATATCTACCACGTGGCGTGTCCTGGTATCTCCTGGGTTTATATATGCCGACGGCTTTGCCGTAGGTATAGTTTTTTTCTCTCTGTTTTCTCTTTTTCAATTCATTTGACAACATTTCAGAGCAGAATAATATAGAATTATGCAGAAATATGACAGTTCATCATCTAAACACACTCAAGTTCACCATCATCATCTAAACATACTCAAGTTCATCATCATCATCTAAAGATCATCACCGGCGAAAGTTCATGAACATAAAAGTAGTGCAAGACATGGAACATAATAAAAGTAGGAACATGAAAGGCATGGCACGACGGCCACATGCACGGAATCATCATCGACATCAAACAAGACCACCTCCGCCAAAACCACCACCACCAAGACCACCTCCGCCATAAGCACCACCGCTAACACCACCTCCGCCAAAACCGCCACCGCGACCACCATCACTCTGGAAGATCGGAGTGACTGGGGTCGACGGAGCAGGAGTCGAGCCACCGGTCCCCTACATGTTTGAGAGAAGATTCTAACGGTAAATATGATATGATAGTGTTGAATGAACGAGAACTAGTTTGTCAAAAGTTAGGCAAATGTACTAATCGGACTATCACTGCCTAGTGCCACCCATTCATCGAACGTGGGCACGTGTGGGGGTTCTCCCGCAGGTGGTGGTGGGGGTCCCATTTGTGGTGGATCCGTGCAGTTACTCCAAGACGCCAACATAGCCTGGATGTTAGTTAAACAAGCAAACTAGAAGGTCAGAAGGAACGAAAGTGCAAAATTTTAGCTTGGTTTTAAGAGGGCAAAACTAACCGACATCATCTGATGGTTGTAATCATCATTTGCCTTCACTCGTTGCAAGTACTCTCGCACCTTGAGTGCTCGACAAAGGCCTTATATGCCTACATAATTTAGGTTGTTTCTAAGTGAGCAATGCTAAAAATAAACTGAGAATGCTAGAGAGAAGAAGATAAAGGGGAAGTACTTACAACATGATGGCTGGCTAAGGGAGTCTGTGAACGCCCCGTACTATCTAACTGGCTCGGGTTGGTAGACCGAAGCCGTGTGTACGAGATCGAAGGAGTGATGAAGCCATCGAAACACGGATACCGGCCATGTGACTTCCCCTGGATGGCCACCACCGCCGTGTCGTCGATCTGAGACTGGGCAACCTCAGGAACAAGAACATCCGGATGCAACTTCTGATAGTGCGGAGTGTAAGACTCCAGGTGCTCCTCGGTCTTGCCGTAGTACTGGCTCTCGCCCTCCTTGGGATGACTCTGCTCGCGGGCCAGCTTCCACGACACAATGTCTGAGAGCGGCCTCTTCAACTTGTCCTCCTGCAACGTCAAACAGAAGTTAGCCATACATGAGAACATGATGGTAAAGAAGAACAAAAATGCATCATCCATATAGATATACCTTCATGGCCTTGAAGCCCCAGTGGTTCCTGTTTCCTTGGCCGTGTGTCCTGTCTTTTCCACGGTTAGCCCGGGCCTTGATGCTCTTGGAAGCAAACTCTACATCGTCGCCGAGCCATCTATCCACCAAACTCGCCCATCCGTCATGCCTTCCATAGCACCAACGAGGAACAACCTATGCAAATTTTGGAAGCATGACATGTGAGCACGAAACATATAGTTGACTGCTTGAAACAATGAAAAGTTAGTAATAGTTACCATCATGAACTGCTCCCTGTTCAAGGTAAGTCGTTGCTTCTGTGCTTGAGTTTTGGTCATCTTTTGTTGCAGGTAGATGTGGTAGTACTGCGAGACGGCAACCCAGCGCACCTTGTACTTCAACTGACGAGCTTTCTTCTTCACAGCCGCAAGCAAGACTACGTCGGCTCTGGCCTTGTGCTCGTCAAGAACTCTATAGAGTTGCTGCAATCATGCATAAACTAGAAGAAAACAAGGCATGAGTTGAGTGATTCAATGATAAACTATGAACGAAACTGAAGACATGTGATTCAGAAGAGAACTTACCCAAAATTTGGTGATCACGGCCTTAGCGGTCGTCCCGTACTCCGCGTTGCTGCAAGCCTCGTAGTGGGCCCAGCTCGTGGCCAAAACCCGCAACTGCGGGTCCCTGTCTGGCCGTGGGCAGAATAGGCCAGGCCAAAACTCCTTCAACAGGACAGTGATAAGGTCGTTCAGTTTACGGCCCTTTCCGCGAAGGATCCAGTTTCTGTAAAAGAATCAAAGGATTGCCATGTGTACAATAAGAAAATGTTGTCATGTGTTGAAAATATGATGGAGAGGCACTTACTCTGTCCCCGCAGGTTCAATGAGCCACTTGTGCGCCTTGATAGAAGGTGGTGTAGGTAGTCCGGCATTATCATGCAGCCACCCCTGCGGAGCACCACGTGCCAAGTCACCCCACAACTCGGGATCAACCTCCCCTCCACCACCCTCCTCGCCCTCCTCCTCACCCTCCTCGTCGACCTCCTCATCCTCGGCCTCCTCCTCCTCGCCCTCCTCCTCCTCACCATCAGAGGGACGCGTGCCGCCTCTTCGGACATGCCACCACACAACCCCGCATGTATGAGGGGCCGGTGCGACACTCCGGTGGCATTGCTACCCCCCAGGGCCCCCGTCCCGCCTAACCCTGGAGCGGTTGACCACGAGATCTAGCCCTTTGAATTTCCACGGACGGGCTTTGAACAGTGGACCTCTCCACCCGGTTGTGTCTGGTCAGCTCAGAGGGACACCTGGAAGCAACATCCGGGCCAAACCGATAGCTACATCCCCTCCGTGTAGACCCGACACGTCCGTTTCCCCCCTCCAGGTGCCGGCGGCGGGCGGGCTTTGCCTTTGCACGGACGGGCTTTGACCAGTGGACCTCTCCACCCGGTTGTGTTAGGTTAGCCCATAGGAACACTTTGGAGCAACATCCGGGCCAGACCCACAGCAAGATCCCCTCCATGTAGACCCGACGCATCTGTTTCCCCCTCCAAGTGCCGGCGGTGGCACCGTCCGTGAGGGAGGCCAAACCCCGGAGACACGTGCCGCCTCTTCGGACATGCCACCACACCACCCGACATGTATGAGGGGCCGGTGCGACGCTCCGGTGGCATTGCTACCCCCCAGGGCCCCCGTCCCGCCTAACCTTGGAGCGGTTGACCACGAGATCTAGCCCTTTGACTTTCCACGGACGGGTTTTGAACAGTGGACCTCTCCACCCGGTTGTGTCAGGTCAGCTTAGAGGGATACCTGGAAGCAACATTCGGGCCAAACCGGTAGCTACATCCCCTCCGTGTAGACCCGATGCGTCCGTTTACCCCCTCCAGGTGCCGGCGGCGGGCGTGCTTTGCCTTTGCACGGACGGGCTTTGACCAGTGGACCTCTCCACCCGGTTGTGTTAGGTCAGCCCATAGGAACACTTTGGAGCAACATCCGGGCTAGACCCACAGCAAGATCCCCTCCGTGTAGACCCGACGAGTCCGTTTTCCCCCTCCAGGTGCCGGCGGTGGCACCGTCCGTGAGGGGGGCCAAACCCCGGAGACGCGTGCCGCCTCTTCGGACATGCCACCACACCACCCCGCATGTATGAGAGGCCGGTGCGACGCTCCGGTGGCATTGCTACCCCCAGGGCCCCCGTCCCGCCTAACCCTGGAGCGGTTGACCACGAGATCTAGCCCTTTGACTTTCCATGGACGGGCTTTGAACAGTGGACCTCTCCACCCGGTTATGTCAGGTCAGCTCAAAAAAGGGACACCTGGAAGCAACATCCGGGCCAAACCGACAGGTACATCCCCTCCGTGTAGACCCGACACGTCTGTTTCCCCCCTCCAGGTGCCGGCGGTGGCGCCGTCCGTGAGGGGGGCCAAACCCTGGAGACGCGTGCCGCCTCTTTGGACATGCCACCACACCACCCCGCATGTATGAGGGGCCGGTGCGACGCTCCGTTGGCAGTGCTTCCCCCCAGGGCCCCCGTCCCGCCTAAGCCTGGAGCGGTTGACCACGAGATCTAGCCCTTTGACTTTCCACGGATAGGCTTTTAACAGTGGACCTCTCCACCCGGTTGTGTCAGGTCAGCTCAGAGGGACACCTGGAAGCAACATCCGGGCCAAACCGATAGCTACATCCCCTCCGTGTAGACCCGACGCGTTCGTTTCCCCCCTCCAGGTGCCGGCGGCTAATACGTCTCCAACGTATCTATAATTTCTGATTGTTCCATGCTATGTTATCTACTGTTTTGGGCAACATTGGGCTTTATTATCCACTTTTATATTATTTTTGGGACTAACCTATTAACCGGAGGCCCAACCCAGAATTGCTGTTTTTTGCCTATTTCAGTGTTTCGAAGAAAAGGAATATCAAACGGAGTCGAAACGGAACGAAATCAACTGGAGAAGTTATTTTTGGAAGGAAAGCTACCGGATGGACTTGGACCCCATGTCAGGAGCCAAGGGAGGTGCTCACGAGGGAGCCCCCCCGGGGCGCGCCCCCTGCCTCATGGGGCCCCCGAAGCTCCACCGACGTACTTCCTGCACCCATATATACCTACGTATCCTAAAACTTCCAGAACAGAGAATAGATCGGGAGTTCCGCCGCCAGAAGCCTCCGTAGCCACTGAAAGCCAATCTAGACCCGTTCCGGCACCCTGCCGGAGGGGGAATCCTTCTCCGGTGGCCATCTTCATCATCCCGATGCTTTCCATGATGAGGAGGGAGTAGTTCTCCCTCGGGGCTGAGGGTATGTACCAGTAGCTATGTGTTTGATCTCTCTCTCTCTCTCTCTCTCGTGTTCTTGAGATGATACGATCTTGATGTATCGCGAGCTTTGCTATTATATTTGGATACTATGATGTTTCTTCCCCCCTCTACTCTCTTGTAATGGATTGAGTTTCCCCTTTGAAGTTATATTATCGGATTGAGTCTTTAAAGATTTGAGAACACTTGATGTATGTCTTGCCGTGGATATCTGTGGTGACAATGGGATATCACGTGATTCACTTGATGTATGTTTTGGTGATCAACTTGCAGGTTCCGCCCATGAACCTATGCATAGGGGTTGGCACATGTTTTTGTCGTGATTCTCCGGTAGAAACTTTGGGGCACTCTTTGAGGTTCTATGTGTTGGTTGAATAGATGAATCTGAGATTGTGTGATGCATATCGTATAACCATACCAACGGATACTTGAGGTGACATTGGAGTATCTAGGTGACATTAGGGTTTTGGTTGATTTGTGTCTTGAGGTGTTATTCTAGTATGAACTCTAGGGCTGTTTGTGACACTTATATGAATAGCCCAACGGATTGATTGGAAAGAATAACTTTGAGGTGGTTTCATACCCTACCATAATCTCTTCGTTCGTTCTCGGCTATTAGTGACTTTGGAGTGACTCTTTGTTGCATATTCAGGGATAGTTATGTGATCCAATTATGTTATTATTGTTGAGGGACACTAGCGAAAGTATGAACTCTAGGCCTTATTTCCTATCATTGCAATACCGTTTACGCTCACTTTTATCATTAGTTACCTTGCTATTTTTATAATTTCATATTACAAATTCTCATATCTATCATCCATATACCACTTGTATCACCATCTCTTCGCCGAACTAGTGCACCTATACAATTTATCATTGTATTGGGTGTGTTGGGGACACAAGAGACTCTTTGTTATTTGGTTGCAGGGTTGCTTGAGAGAGACCATCTTCATCCTACGCCTCCTACGGATTGATAAACCTTAGGTCATCCACTTGAGGGAAATTTGCTACTGTCCTACAAACCTCTGCACTTGGAGGCCCAACAACGTCTACAAGAAGAAGGTTGTGTAGTAGACATCAAGCTCTTTTCTGGCGTCGTTGCCGGGGAGGTTAGCGCTTGAAGGTATATCTTTAGATCTTGCAATCGAGTCTTTTAGTTTCTTGTTTTATCATTAGTTTAGTTTATAAAAGGAAATTATAAAAAATGGAATTAAGTTTGCCTCATACGCTTCACCTTTTTAATATCTTTCATGAGTATGATGGAAATGATAATTGTGCTCAAGTGCTAGAAGAAGAAATCTATAAAATGTTTGGCACTAAATATTTGAATGATGGGCATGATTGCAATTTTGTCAGTACGAATTCCTTGAATATTCATGATGGTAATGATATGCAAAGCCACAAGCTTGGGGAAGCTATGTTTGATGAAGTTGATATTTTTTGTCCCCCAAGTTTTGATGAGCAAATTTATTATGATGAAAGCATGCCTCCTATCTATGATGATTATTGTGATGACACGTATGCTTTAGAAAATAATGATAACCATGGAACTTGTCATCTTGATCTTAATTTTCAATCACATGAAAGTTATTTTGTTGAGTTTGCTCCCACTATTATTCATGAGAAGAATTTTGCTTTTGTGGAGAGTAGTAAATTTTCTATGCTTGTAGATCATGAAAAGAATGCTTTAGGTTCTGGTTATATTGTTGAATTCATTCATGATGCTACTGAAAATTATTACGAGGGAGGAATATATGCTTGTAGGAATTGTAATAATATCAAGTTTCCTCTCTATATGCTTAAAATCTTGAAGTTGTGCTTGTTTTACCTTCCTATGCAAGTTGATTCTTGTTCCCATAAGTTGTTTGCTCACAAAATCCCTATGCATAGGAAGTATGTTAGACTTAAATGTGCTATTCATATTCTTCATGATGCTCTCTTTATGTTTCAATTATTATCTTTTATGTGAGCATCGTTGAAATCATCATGCCTAGCTAGGGGCGTTAAACGATAGCGCTTGTTGGGAGGCAACCCAATTTTATTCCTGTTCCTTGATTTTTGCTCCTGTTTAGTAATAAATAATTCATTTAGCCTCTGTTTAGATGTGGTTTTATGATTTTAATTAGTGTTTGTGTCAAGTAGAACTTTTGGGAAGACTTGGGGAAAGTCTTGTTGATCATGCTGTAAAAAACTTTAGCGCTCACGAGAATTGCTGCCATTTTTATTTGGAGAGTTATATTTAGTTAATTCATTTTGCAGATGATTAATAGATAAATTCCTCAGGTCCAGCAATTTATTTGAGAATTTTATGAGTTCCATAAGTATACGTTTGATCCAGATTACTACAGACTGTTCTGTTTTTGACAGATTCTGTTTTTTCATGTGTTGTTTGCTTATTTTCATGAATCTATGAGTAGTATCGGAGGGTTTGAACCATAGAGAAGTTGGTATACAGTAGATATTACACCAATATGAATTTATAATGAGTTCATGACAGTACCTTATGATGGTGATTTGCTTTCTTATACTAACGGAGCTTACGAGTTTTCCGTTAAGTTTTGTGTTGTGAAGTTTTCAAGTTTTGGGTAAGGATTCGATGGACTACGGAATAAGGAGTGGAAAGAGCCTAATATTGGGGATTCCCAAGGCATCCCAAGGTAATATTCAAGGACAACCAAGAGCCTAAGCTTGGGTATGCCCCAGAAGGCATGCCCTCTTTCGTCTTCGTTCATCGGTAACTTTACTTGGAGCTATATTTTTATTTACCACATGATATGTGTTTTGCTTGGAGCGTCAATTTATTTTGTTAATATTTACTTGCTGTTATTTATAACAATGTTTTGCATCTTTTATTTCAATAAAAGTGGCATTGATAGCCTTTACTATGCCTATTTTAGAAGTCCACATGTTGCCGTTTGAAAACAGAAAGTTTACCGCTGTTGCAATAATTCCCTAGAAAAGTCAGGATGTGATACAATGTTGAAACCTTTTGCATATTAAGCTCTGATAAATTTACTACAGTGGGAATTTTCTTTCATAATTTTTGGAGCTAGGGAAGTATGGATGTTGCTGCATTCTTTACAGACTATCCTGTTTAGGCAGATTGCTGTTATGTTTGCATTGTTTGCATATGTTTGCTTCTTTAATGATTCTATTTGAGGATAGGACTATTAAATATGCAGAGTCATTTATTATGCAATGTTGAATTATAATTTTAGTGATTTGCTACAGTAGAGTAGGATAAGGTTTTGGCGATGGTTTATACTAACTTATCTCACGAGTCCTTGTTGAGTTTTGTTTGGATGAAGCTTTTGAGATTTAGGGAGACCGTGATATGAGAGGAATTAAGGAGATACAAAAGATCAAGCTTGGGATGCCCAAGGCACCCCAAGATAATATTTCAAGAAGTCTCAAGCGTCTAAGCTTGGGGATTCCCCGGTTGGCATCCCACCTTTCTTCTTCAACAACTATCGGTTAGTTTCGGTTGATCCTAAGTTTTTGCTTCTTCACATGATGTTTGCCATTCTTAGAATGTCATTTTATTTTGCTTTGCTTTCTGTTTGAATAGAATACCAAGATCTGAAATTATTAAATGTTATAGAGTCTTCACATAGTTGCATAATTATTCGACTACTCATTGATCTTCACTTATATCTTTCGGAGTAGTTTGTCGTTTGCTCTAGTGCTTCACTTATATCTTTTAGAGCATGGTGGTAGTTTTATTTTAAAGAAATAGATGAACTCTCATGCTTCACTTGGATTATTTTGAGAGTCTTAAATAGCATGGTAATTTGCTTAAAATCCTAATATGCTAGGTATACAAGATTAGTAAAAACTTTCATATAGAGTATTGAATACTAAGAGAAGTTTGATGCTTGATGATTGTTTTGAGATATGGAGGTAATAATATCAAAGTCGTGCTAGTTGAGTAGTTGTGAATTTGAGAAATGCTTGTGTTGAAGTTTGCAAGTCCCATAGCATGCACATATGGTAAACGTTGTGTAACAAATTTGAAACATGAGGTGTTATTTGATTGTCCTCCTTATGAGTGGCGGTCGGGGATGAGCGATGGTCTTTTCCTACCAATCTATTCCCCTAGGAGCATGCGCGTAGTGCCGAGGTTTTTGATGAATTGTAGATTTTTGCAATAAGTATGTGAGTTCTTTATGACTAATGTTGAGTCCATGGATTATACGCACTCTCACCCTTCCATCCTTGCTAGCCTCTTCGGTACCGTGCATTGCCCTTTCTCGCATTGAGAGTTGGCGCAAACTTCGCCGGTGCATCCAAACCCCGTGATATGATACGCTCTTTCACACATAAACCTCCTTATATCTTCCTCAAAACAGCCACCATACCTACCTATTATGGCACTTCCATAGCCATTCCGAGATATATTGCCATGCAACTTTCCATCATTCTATTCATCATGACACATTCATCATTGTCATATTACTTAGCATGATCATGTAGTTGACATAGTATTTGTGGCAAAGCCACCGTTCATAATTCTTTCATACATGTCACTCTTGGTTCATTGCATATCTCGGTACACCGCCGGAGGCATTCATATAGAGTCATCTTTGTTCTAGTATCGAGTTGTAATCATTGAGTTGTAAATAAATAGAAGTGTGATGATCATCATTATTAGAGCATTGTCCCAAGTGAGGAATAAAAAAAGGAAGGCCATAAAAAAGGGAAAGGCCCAAAAAAATAAGAGAAAAAGAGAGAAGGGACAATGTTTCTATCATTTTACCACACTTGTGTGCTTCAAAGTAGCACCATGATCTTCATAGTAGAGAGTCTCTCATGTTATCACTTTCATATACTAGTGGTAATTTTTCATTATAGAACTTGGCTTGTATATTCCAACAATGGGCCTCCTCAAGTGCCCTAGGTCATCGTGAGCAAGCAAGTTGGATGCACACCCACTAGTTTCTTTTGTTGAGCTTTCATACATTTATAGCTCTAGTGCATCCGTTGCATGGCAATCCCTACTCCTTGCATTAACATCAATCAGTGGGCATCTCCATAGCCCATTGATTAGCCTCGTTGATGTGAGACTTTCTCCTTTTTGTCTTCTCCACATAACCCCCTCATTATATTTTGTTCCACCCATAGTGCTATGTCCATGGCTCGCGCTCATATATTGCGTGAAAGTTTATAGGTTTGAGATTACTAAAGTATGAAATAATTTCTTGGCTTGTCATCGGGGTTGTGCATGGTGAGAGCATTCTTGTGTGACGAAAATGAAACATGACTAAACTATATGATTTTGTAGGGATGAACTTTATTTGGCCGTGTTATTTTGAGAAGACATAATTGCTTAGTTAGTATGCTTGAAGTATTATTATTTTTATTATGTCAAGATGAACTTTTTTCTTGAATCTTTCAGATCTGAATATTCATACCACAATTAATAAGAATTACATTGAGATTATGCCAAGTAGCACTCCGCATCAAAAATTCTGTTTTTATCATTTACCTTCTCGAGGACGAGCAGGAATTAAGCTTGGGGATGCTTGATACGTCTCCAACGTATCTATAACTTTTGATTGCTCCATGCTATGTTATCTACTGTTTTGGGCAATATTGGGCTTTATTGTCCACTTCTATATTGTTTTCGTGACTAACCTATTAACCGGAGGCCCAGCCCAGAATTGCAGTTTTTTTGCCTATTTCAGTGTTCCGAAGAAAAGGAATATCATACAGAGTCGAAACGGAACGAAATCAACTGGAGAAGTTATTTTTGGAAGGAAAGCTACCGGATGTACTTGGACCCCACGTCAGGAGCCAAGGGAGGTGATCACGAGGGTGCCCCCCTAGGGCGCGCACCCCTCCCAGGGGCACACCCACCTGCCTCGTGGGGCCCCCGAAGCTCCACCGACGTACTTCCTGCACCCATATATACCTACGTATCCTAAAACTTCCAGAACAGAGAATAGATCGGGAGTTTCGCCGCCAGAAGCCTCCATAGCCACCGAAAGCCAATCTAGACCCGTTCCGGCACCCTGTAGGAGGGGAATCCTTCTCCGGTGGCCATCTTCATCATCTCGGCACTCCCCATGACGAGGAGGGAGTAGTTCTCCCTCGGGGCTGAGGGTATGTACCAGTAGCTATGTGTTTGATCTCTCTCTCTCTCTCTCTCGTGTTCTTGAGATGATACGATCTTGATGTATCGCGAGCTTTGCTATTATATTTGGATGCTACGATGTTTCTTCCCCCCTCTACTCTCTTGTAATGGATTGAGTTTCCCCTTTGAAGTTATATTATCGGATTGAGTCTTTAAAGATTTGAGAACACTTGATGTATGTCTTGCCGTGGATATCTGTGGTGACAATGGGATATCACGTGATTCACTTGATGTATGTTTTGGTGATCAACTTGCGGGTTCCTCCCATGAACCTATGCATAGGGGTTGGCACATGTTTTCGTCGTGATTCTCTGGTAGAAACTTTGGGGCACTCTTTGAGGTTCTATGTGTTGGTTGAATAGATGAATCTGAGATTGTGTGATGCATATCGTATAACCATACCAACGGATACTTGAGATGACATTGGAGTATCTAGGTGACATTAGGGTTTTGGTTGATTTGTGTCTTGAGGTGTTATTCTATAATGAACTCTAGGGCTCTTTGTGCCACTTATAGGAATAGCCCAACGGATTGATTGGAAAGAATAACTTTGAGGTGGTTTCGTACCCTACCATAATCTCTTCGTTCGTTCTCCGCTATTAGTGACTTTGGAGTGACTCTTTGTCGCATGTTCAGGGATAGTTATGTGATCCAATTATGTTATTATTGTTGAGGGAACTTACACTAGCGAAAGTATGAACCCTAGGCCTTATTTCCTATCATTGCAATACCGTTTACGCTCACTTTTATCATTAGTTACCTTGCTGTTTTTATAATTTCCGATTACAAATTCTCATATCTATCATCCATATACCACTTGTATCACCATCTCTTCGCCGAACTAGTGCACCTATACAATTTATCATTGTATTGGGTGTGTTGGGGACACAAGAGACTCTTTGTTATTTGGTTGCAGGGTTGCTTGAGAGAGACCATCTTCATCCTACGCCTCCTACGGATTGATAAACCTTAGGTCATCCACTTGAGGGAAATTTGCTACTGTCCTACAAACCTCTGCACTTGGAGGCCCAACAACGTCTACAAGAAGAAGGTTGTGTAGTAGACATTAGCGGTGGGCGGGCTTTGACTTTGCATGGACGGGCTTTGACCAGTCGACCTCTCCACCCGGTTGTGTTAGGTCAGCCCATAGGAATACTTTGGAGCAACATCCAGGCCAGACCCACAGCAAGATCCCTCCGTGTAGACCCGACGCGTCCGTTTCCCCCCTCCAGGTGCCGACGGTGGCGCCGTCCGTGAGGGGGGCCAAACCCTGGAGACGCGTGCCGCCTCTTCGGACATGCCACCACACCACCCCGCATGTATGAGGGGCCGGTGCGACGCTCCGGTGGCAGTGCTACCCCCAGGGCCCGCGTCCCGCCTAACCCTGGAGCGGTTGACCACGAGATCTAGCCCTTTGACCTTCCACGGACGGGCTTTGAACAGTGGACCTCTCCACCCGGTTGTGTCTGGTCAGCCCAGAGGGACACCTGGAAGCAACATCCGGGCCAAACCAACAACTACATCCCCTCCGTATAGACCCGATGCGTCCGTTTTCCTCCTCCAGGTGCCGGCGACGGCGCCGTCAGTTAGGGGGGCCACACCCCGGAGACGCGTGCCGCCTCTCCGAATATGCCACAACACCACCCGGTTGTGGTAGGTCATCCCATAGAAACACTTGGGAGCAACGTCCCCTCCGTATAGACCCGATGCGGCTGTTTCCGCCCTCCAGATGCTGGCGGCGGCACCGTCCGTGAGGGGGGCAGACCGCGGACGTGAGGGGGTCACACTCCGAAGACGGGTGCAGGGCGTTTGCAACCACCACTCAACTTCTGTCGCATAGCTGTTTTTGATTTTAATAAAATATAAGGACCTATATTCAAAAGAACATGAAGGCACATTATTAATGTGCTCGAAAAAAATACAAACTATATATATATTCATAATCTATGGAGAAAATTACAAACTACATATGTATTCATATAATACATAAAAAGCATGAAAACATATTTAAAAAAAGCATAAAAACATATGTAAAAAACATAAAAACATATGCAAAAAAATGCATGTAAAAAAATTGCTATGCCGACGGCATTGCCTTCGTCATAGAGACGGCAGGGTTCTGGTGGGCGCCGTGCCACGGATCGGTGATGTGGCACCTATGCTGACGGTAAATCTGGACGTTCAGCTCGAGCTTTTGGGCTCGGCTCGCGCTCGCTGCAACTCGGCCCGAGCTAGGCTCGGCCCGACAAGTAAAGAGGCCGAGCCGAGCTGTGCTTTTGGGCTTGTTTCTACCTCAAGCCGAGCCTGACTCGGCTCGGTCCAACTCGTGAGCTAAACCCTCGCAGCCCAGCGAAGCCCAGATGAACAACACACACCCCAATTGAGCCCATCTAGCCCAGCGAAATGACTACAGAGAGACAGACGGGGGAATCAATCGCTAGGGTTGCTCACTTGCTCATCGCCGCCGCACTCCGCCTGCCTGGGTGTCGTTGACAGCACGCCACCGCTCCCCTTTGCTCCTCCCTTCCCTCCTCTCCTTCCTCCCCAAGCCCCTGCGTCGGCGCGAGCTTTGCATCCCGGCCTCCAGCGCGGCTGCGTACACGCAGACGAACCACCAGGCTGAGGGCACGCTCGCCGGCGTTCTCTTCCTGCTCGCCGCCGCGGCCGTTGTAGTTGACGACTTGCTCGCTCCCCTTGTCCTGCTGGCAAGTTCCTCACGCCCCGCGGCCGCCGAAAACGGAGATGACCACCTCAAGCTCCCGTGGCCGTCCTGCTGGCAAGTTCCTCACGCCCCTGCAGCACCATCCCGATGCCCGCATGCTGCCGGGTGCCATCCTCCACTGCCGTTCCCGGGCGCTCCAGATGGTGGCCCTACGTGGCAGCGACCAGTTGTTGTTAGGCTTGCCGAGCCTCCCGAGCTGCACCGAGCAAGAGGCAAGCTCGGGACGAGCCCCAATCTCTAGCTCGTCTGACCACTGGGCTCGGTTCGGCTCGGCTCGAGAAGAGGTGAGCTAAGGCACGCTCAGGGCGAGCCCGGCTCGGCTCGGCTCGCGTCCAGGTATAGCTGACGGCTGCCGTCAGCATACCTACGCTGCGGATTGGCAGCACATCTCTTGCGGCCTTGTTGTCTTGATCGACTTGGCGACACAGAAACGGCCGGCACCTAGGTGCATGAGGACAGGAGGTATGATTCTATCTCGGTACCCTCAGGGGCAGCAAATCCCTCCCACTCTTGGAATACCACCGGCGGCGTCTGCTTTGCCGAGGCGGCACCCAGGTCTAATGCGCAGAGGATGCCAAACACCCTGGCCGAGACACCAAACCAAAGATTGTACTCTGGAACATACTCTGCAAGTCCTTTAAACGGCAGCGGCCAGGCACCAGTCTTGCTCCACTTACCGCTCACTGTGTCCAAGCAGTAGGTGCCGAGGCTCTCTGTGGATATCAAGATGCCTGAGCTATTGACCACAGTGCACACGGTGATCACACCAGAACGGTCGATGCCGTATCCAGGGGTATAGACATAAGGCGGCGGCGGGATGGAGTGCCAGAAAACTCCAACCCCTTGAATATTTTAGGCCTTTCGCCGTACATAAGCGCCTCGAAAGATTGATGTTCCTTCTCTTGATCGTTCTTAGGGATCGCCTCCATGACCAACAGGTTGCCACCAATGGCGAGGGGCACTGATTTCCATTTGGGCTTTCTGAGGCTTGGCAACATGCAGACAGCTTGCAGGCCGTCATCATATAAGACGGCTCGACCTCTCTCATCTGTGCAGACGATCTTATTCCTGCTACTGCCAAAGAGCATGAATTCCATTATCTCCCGTCTATGCTTGGACCGAGGAGGGTAGAAAGCCATTGTTGGTGGCGGCATGGAACGGACCTCCACCGCCGCAGGCGCAGAGTCAGGTGCACCCTTGGGGTAAAACAGTTGTGACGCCTTGATGCGGGGCAGAGTGTATGAGCCCCTTTTGACGTTCATGGCCGTCATGTACAGGAATTGTCGGTTCATTGTTCAAAGACAGACTTCTCTATGGATCAATTTTGTCAGCCCCTTCTTCCAATAATTGTCTAAGAAACCACACAATTATCTGAAATACAAATTACAAGCGCTAAGAGAAAGAACTGTAAATTCAAATCAAAGTAAATACATAATAGAGCAGGGTTGCGAAGAAACGGAAAATAAGGTCTGGCTTTATATATGTACCAATCATACTAGTGACAGTTCACTAAAAACACCAGTTAAAAATCTGTGTTATCCGATACAGCATACAAATACGAGCCAGTAAGGTCCTTCTCTTTCAGTTTACTATACTGGCTGGTTCACAGAACATTGACCCAAGGCTACTGAGTAGCGGTAGCAGGTTTCATTATTTTTGCACAACTATACCACAAATCATATACAAGTATTATTGCCCCAACAAAAGGAAACAGTACTTGGTGAAATTTCTAGGCTATTCAGCATATGTATATAATTTTCCTTTTATTTTAAGTATGCGATCACAGTTGTGGGCAAAATCTTTATCTTTATCTTTATATTTACCTTTTTACCTTATTAATAATAAAAAAGCTATTGCTTCTTACCATGGTTTTGGGTACCTCCGGAGAAAACCGGATACCGGGTGGTTACCGAGCTTCTCGTTGCCCCACGAAAAAGATGTATCCCGAGCAAAAAATTCCAATTTTTTTTGAATTTTGACGTCCAAAGTTTACTACAATATCTAGACGGGCAATGACAGGAGCTCTGCCTTTTTCATTTAAGCAAGGGAGAAAAACTGTACAGGTACTAGAAGTCCAGTTACAGAGAGGAGAGAAAAGAGAAACAAGGGAGAGACAAGGGACTACTCGCCAAGGGTTGGACCAACTAAACGCAGTCGTCTCGGATGAAAGACACAACAGTTTCAACATTGGCCTTTTGCCCCTCGAAAATCCTTCTGTTCCTCTCCTTCCATAAGTGCCAAGCCGTGTATACTGCCATGGAGATCATCGCACGAGCATCTTTCTTCTTGATATTTCTGGAAGTCTTTTTCCACCAACCAGGGATAGTGGTGCAGCGAAGGGCCTGATCCGAGCTCAAAGGATGCGATGTGTGGAAGGAGAACCAAACTTCCTTGGCAAAAGGGCACAGGAGCAGTAGGTGATTGATCGATTCGATCTCCTGATCACAGAGCGAGCAGAGGTCATCATGAGGCCAATCGCGCGCAGCTAGGCGGTCAGCGGTCCATACACGGTTTTGCAGAATCAACCAAAGGAAGAATTTGAGCTTGCCCTCCGCTTTGACATCCCATATCTTTGTAACTGGGGGTTTTCGATCCGGCCGTAAAATTGGGCGGCGTAGGCTGATTTGGCCGAATAAACAGAGTCTGCCGTGAGGGTCCAGAAGATCTTGTCCGCATTTTGACCAAGGGAAATGGATTGAGTTTTTGTCCAGATGGTGATTAGCTGATCGATTTGCAGCTCAATGGTGATTCGGTGTAGCCCTCTCATCCATCGGTTGGTTTGCAGTCCCTCCTTCACACATATCTTCTTTTTGTAGGCTAGTTTGAAGAGATCAGGTGTAAAGAGCTTGAGCGGGCAGTCCAGCAGCCAGATGTCGCACCAGAAGGAGATGCTTTCTCCATTGCCCAGTTCCAACTTGGTGCAGGCGGCAAAAAGATTTCGATCTGTTGTGTCGCAGGGCACCGGCAGTCCCTTCCATGGCCTAGGTTCCTCGTCCCATTCAAACCACAACCAACGTAATCTGAGGGCTCTGCTGTATCGATCTAGGTCCTTTATTCCTAAACCACCATAATCCTTGGGAGAGCAGACTTTGTTCCAGTTGACGAGGCACTTGCTCCTAGGGGCGTCCTCCTCCCCACTCCAAAGGAAGCTTCTTCTGAAGCGATCAATCTTCCTGAGCAGCCATTTAGGGGGAGGGAAAATGGTGAATAGGTAGGTTGTGAGAGCAGTGAGGACTGTATTGACCAGCTCCAATCTCCCCTTTCTAGACATAAGTTTCCCTTTCCACAGTTTCAGCCGCACACTGAATTTCTCCAGAAGAGGTTGCCATTCAATCTTTTGTGGTGCCTTCAAGCAAAGAGGTAGGCCCAAATATATGCAGGGGAAGGCGCCCTGTCTACCACCAAAAGGGGCCAAGATGTCATGAACAACAATGTTTTCGCATCTGATCGGGTAAACGACATTTTTGCTCAGATTCACATTCAGTCCCGAAACCACTCCGAAGACATTTAACAAGCCCACAACTGTTTGAAGTTCATTTGCCACAGGGTTGAGAAAGAGAGCAGCGTCGTCAGCATAGAGGCTAGTTCGCAGTCTGGCAGCATGGTTAAAAACTTGTGAGAGGAGTCCGTGATCAGTGGCAAGCAAAAATAGTCTCTGTAATGGCTCCATGGCAAGGATGAACATCATAGGAGCGATGGGATCGCCCTGCCTAAGCCCTTTCTTATGAAGAAGCATTCTTCCCGGGAGTCCATTGAGCAAGACCCTAGAAGAAGAGGAGCCGAGGATGATGGCGATGAGATCGCACCATCATTGACTGAAACCAAAAGCTCTCAGGGCCTCAAGGAGATAGTCCCAATGAACGGAGTCGAAGGCCTTTGCAAAATCAAGCTTCAAGAATAATAGAGGCTTCTTCTTCATGTGCGCATCTTTGACAGTGTTACGGACAAACAGAAAATTGTCTTGAACCGATCTTGTCTTAATAAAGGCACTTTGTGAGGAGGACACAAGGTGGTGGAGTTCAGACGCTAAGTGAGTAGCTAACAGTTTTCCAAGAATTTTGGCAATGATGTGCATGAGACTTATAGGCCTGTAGTCCGAGGGACAGGAAGCAACAGCACTCTTGGGGATCATAACGATATGTGCACTATTAAGAAATGACCAACAGTCACCATTGAGCAGCAGAATTTGGTTTATTGCAGCCAAAAGATCATTTTTCACCGTGTCCCAGCAAGACAGGTAGAAACCACCAATGAAGCCATCAGGTCTTGGCGCCTTTTCACTATGCATTTCTTTTGACAGACGCTCTTAGCTCATCTAGAGAAGCCGGCACATCCAGGTGTGAAAGGTCTCGGGAAGGCAGCCCCAACGAATTCCAGTTGAAGGACACCTGACGAGTGGCAGACGCACCCAGCAGACCATGCAAGTGATCGAACAGAAGCTTGTCCTTGGATGCATGATCAGTGACTGCCTCACCGGCTGGATTTAATAGAGAGGGGATATAGTTTTTCCTCCTTCTGCCGTTGGCCTGCAGATAAATTTTTTTTGAATTTGCATCTCCACATTCGATTTTGGTGACTCTTGATCTTTGCCTCCATTTGATCCTATCCAGTGCAGCAAAGCCTAAAATCTTGTTCTTGAGCAAGGATCTGAAAGTTCTCTCTTCGGCCGAAAGCTCTCTCTCTTCTTGAGCCAGGTCCAACTGAAAAATTAGTTCATTTGCAAGTCTCGTTGAACCTGCGGCGTAGTCTTTGCTTCTTAGCCCAGTACTTGAGGGCCTTTGCCACTCTGGATAGCTTAATATGCAGACGCTTGACAACGTTGTTGGATCGGACCGGCTTTGCCTAGGCATGTCCCACCACAAGAGGGAAATCTTGCATGTTCAACCAAGCGGCCTCAAACCTGAACCCCCGGAAGTGCCTGATCTCGAGGTTCTGAAGAATCATCGGGCAGTGGTCTGAGATGCTCGTCGATAGCGGTGTCAAGTGGCAATGCGGATAGCGAAGCTCCCATTCTTTTGTGCATAGCACCCAATCAATTTTTGTGTGGACTGTGTTCGCCCGCTCATTGGACCAGGTGAACTTCCGGCCCGAGAGGGCAATCTCCCGGAGCTCAAGATCATCAATCATCTTTCTGAAATGTTCCATCATCCGCAGGTTGATGTTGTCATTGCTCTTTTCAGAGGTTTGGCAAATCAAGTTGAAATCGCCAGCAAGCAACCAGTCAGAGGCAACAAAAGGCTTGCAGTTCTTCAGTTCATGCATAAACAAGATCTTATCAGCGTCCAATTGGGGGCCATAAACGACAATCAAGGTCCAGGAAGAGTTGGAGGTTTGATCCACGACAGTTCCCGAGATGAAATGAGTGCCCGAGGTGGAATGGTCAATGGAGATGGAGAAACCTTGTGCGACAGCAACAATTATTCCGCCACGTGAACCAACAGCCTCCTTTGCAATAAAATTGTCCGAGAAGTTACTGCCCAGGCACTCAGCCATGATGTATTTGTCCACCACAGCCAATTTGGTCTCTTGAAGACAGACGATATTACAGTCAGAGCTGCAGATTAAATTGTGGACAGCCCTTCTCCGGGCCAGACTGTTGAGGCCTCTAACATTCCAGTTTAGGATTTTTGTATCCATAAGCAAACAAGTCACACACATCAAACCAAAGAGCCGGCTGGATAAGGCGCGGTCGCGGAAACAGAAGACTTGCATCCAAGGTAGCAAAACTCAATGACAAGCAGAGAAGGCAGCCGGGTAAGCACCGCCCAACAACCCATCTTGACTGACAACTGATACATTTCAGCAGTAGGAAACAGAGTGCTCGGGGAAGCATAGGAACATGGTACAGACCAACCCATCGATCAGGCAAGGGGGAAACAGCTAACATTGGGAAACTGGAGCACACGGGGGAACAACAGAGCACAACATCAGGCCACCGCCAGGGTCGCCCCTCCCTCCCTGCGGGTCGGGCCCGAGGCGTCCAGCAGAGCTGAGACAGCCCCCATGAACATGGGGGTGAGCGGCTTCTTGTACATCTCCGCATACCTCTTCATTCCCTCTTCTCTGGACATCGAACCTTCGATGCCGATGCCGTTCTTCTTCAGGAGCACCAGCTTGACCTTGTCCATGGTAGCCATTCCCGCAGAAGGCTTTGCAGCCAACCTCCCGCTATGGTGGATGGGGGGGTTCGGTTGTCTGGGGCGGATTGCAGGGGCAGCCGGCTGGTTTTGGTTGAGGTTGGCGGCGGGGGAGGGGAACGGAGCAGAGAAGCGGCGGTGGGGGAGAGAAGGAGGGAGGCGAAGGAGGCCAGCTTCTCCGATCCCACCGATCCACTACCAATGATGTCGAGAAGGCCTGGCCTGCCCATGATAGGGCTGGCCCCGCCTACACCGGGCTGAGGCCCAGTCGGAATCTCAGCCGAAGGCCCATCCGTATCCATCTAGGTGGTGGCCTGCATCGGCGCCGCAGGAGGCCCAGACGCAAGTAGCCAATCAAGGCCCAAGATGGAGCCTACCGAGCAATTTTCCAAAGCCCGGTCAGCGGATTCTGCGTCAAGCAGCGGCGCGGTCAGCTCAGTAGAGTCGGTGTCGAGCAGAGGGACCGGCTTGTCCTTGGCCACCATGGTCCCCGATCCGTGGCCCTCCACAGAGAGATCATCATGTAACAGGGAAGGCACAAGGGAGACCATGGCTATCGGCAGGGGAGGCATTTCCTCTTCGGGGTTCAGCAGCGTGGTCACCGCAGCATCACGAGCGCCCATGCCCAGCAGGCAGCACTGCGAGGGCGCGGCTGGCCCCGTATCTGCACCTGACGGTGTGGCAGCAAGGTCCACAGCAGCAGGGCTTTCATGCAAAAGGAAGTTTGCATGGCCTGGAGGATCGGCTGCCTGGCCGGAAAGCATCTCTTCAGCGCACGTGGAGACCTGCGCTATGTCAGCCGGGCCAGGCGTGCAAGTGGAAAGCCTGGGACCAGAACTGACCAAGGTAGCAGGCGGCTCCACCGCATGCTTACGCCCACCGGGAAGGTAGCCGCCCACCGGCGAGGAGCGCCCATCCCCGCCAGTGGCCGCCGGACGGGCATCCCAGAGGGTGCGTCGCCCAGCATGGGAGCTTCCACCGTGGTGGCCGCGCTCGCCGTCACCGCCTCCATCACGCCATCACCAGGGAAGTGCAAGCGGGAATGCACAGAACCACAAGGCCTCGCCAACGAGAAGGTGCCGTCTTCGAAGTCGAGACTCCAGTTGTAGCGCCACTTGATGATCTCGGGGGAGAAGGAGTCCGACGGAATGCCACTAATCCCACTGTGGGAGCTGGAGGAACTGGTAGGGCTGCTTGACGGGGGCGGGCAGTAGTCGTGAACCTAGTCCAGGTGGATCAGGACTGGGTGCGCAAGCATCTTCACAGGGCCGGAGCGGTGAGGAGGCTCGGCGAAGATGCCAAGCTCAGGGAAGTGCATCACCGGAGAAGGCATCTCCGCGGGTTCCTCGAGGAAGAGCGTACCTCGGGTGGCGAGCCTATTGACGTCGTTCATCCACACCCAGACCTTGAAGCAGGCGGTCTCCTCTTCGCACTGACAGGAGTCGTCGACTTCATCAAACAGAGCCTCGCCGGCGAACAGAGAAGAGACGGACTCCCAGCGCCAGTCACTCTCCAGCACACCTTGCAGGCACACGCGGACCCGGTAGCGCAACGCCGCAGCAGAGGCGGAGCGGAACCTGGTCCAGGGCAGAAGGTTGAAGGAGACCGGCCCGAGCACCAGCGGCCCACGTACTGCCAGAGCCCTAGCACGCACGGCCGGGTCGGTGAACCGGAAGAGTATCATCGCCTTCCCTTTCCAGGCCACCGAAATGGAGTCTTCCGCGGCCTGGAACCGGATTGCGAGGGCACGCTTGACGTCCACCAGCGTCATCGAGGGGCAGGATCCCACGACGACCGCTACGATGGCCTGGTGGAGCAGCACCTGTTCCTCATCGATCACCGCGGAGGAGCGAGCAGCGAACGCCGTGACCGGGCCGCGACGCGCATGGCCAGGGGCCGCCATGGAGGTGAACGCGGGCTTCGAGAAAGCAACGTCCCAGCGGACGGGGAAGGGCGCCGCAGGGCGGAAAGGAAGCGACGGCGGGGGCGGAGGGGGGCACGGGAGAGGGGCACGCGGAGCCGGGGAGCACTGTCTAGCCTTGTGACCGGGCTCGCCGCAGAGCAGGCACTTGGAAGGATTGTGGCAGCTAGCAATGCAGTGGTTGGGGGAGAGACATCGGAAGCATTTGCCCCGGGCCAGCTTAAGAAGAAGATGCTTAAAGCGAAGTTCACCGAGAGCGCGCCCATGCCTTGGCCCGGAATTATTCCTCTTCTTCTTGCCACCAACCAGTTGCCACCCGTCCGCATCAATGCTCGCCCGGCCTCGTCCATAACTCTGGGGAACAGAGACCTCAGAGCGGATGCGCATGTGCTGGGGCGCAGGCGGGGCCTCAGTGGCAACAGGAGCTCGAGAATCCTCTGTCTGCACAGCGACAAGAGCGTCATGATAGGAGAAGATCTGGGGAATAACTCCTGGACGCAACGGGGGAGGGGGCGGCAGGGGCAACGGGAGGGCGAACGAATGGGAGGGGTTGGGGGGGGCATCGGGTGGTGGCCGGCGAATCCGGAGTGGAGCGTCGCCGGGGAGGGTGGCCGCCGTGGCCGGAGTGGCCGACGGCGCGGGGGGCAGGAGGAGAGAGCACACGCAACTCTACTTGTCTTTTCAAGCACAAGACAATTTACTATAATATCATGGCATTATAACCAAACGTTGCTGTTACGTGGTGGTAGCCTTCTACTTCCTAGGCGAGATTGTTCTGGTTCGAGTCTCCTCTTTTGCACTACTTTTTTTTGTTTATTTTTAATCGAACTCGCGACCTTTTTTTTGAAACGGGCAAAAAAGCTTTTGCCTTATATTGATATAGGAGAAGCAAACGGGGGTATGGCAAGAGCCAAAAACAACAAAAAAAACGAGGAAGGGGGCGACCACCGCCCCCGACACAGGGGGAAGAGGATCAGCCTACAAGTTCCGCCAGATTTTTAGCACCGGCGAGGATCCAGTCCTTCCCCTCTTCCCTAATCTTATGCATGACAACCGATGGCAGGGAGGACTTGTTGTTGAAAACTCGTTCGTTCCTCTCTTTCCAGATCTCCCAAGTGATGAGCGTGATAGCTGAGCGCAAGCCATTTGGGTAGGAGGTGGTGGACTTCGAAACGGCCAACCAATAGTCCACGACTTTAGGCCTACCCTCCCCGATGCTGCTGATGAGGTCTGGACAAGACAACCAAGAGGCCGCGGCCGTCCAGATACGTCTGGAGAAGCGGCACTCGAAAAGAATGTGCCGTGCCGTCTCAGGGGAGGTACGGCAGAGCTGACAAGTAGGTTGGTGCGGCCATCCGCGTTTCGCCAAGCGATCGGCGGTCCATAAACGGTTCTGGATAGCGAGCCAAGCGATCGAACTCGCGACCTGCTCGCTCAGAGAAGCACGACGTTCCAGTGCAATACCATCAACTTTGTCCTCTACACAGGTTCAAATATTATCTATATCTGCTTTGAAAGAATTTGAATTCAAAATTCAGTTTTAAATTTTGTCCGAAATATGTTCGGTATTTCTCGGTAATCGTGGTAACCGAGAATCTCGCCCCTCCACGAGAAAATTCTTCCATTCGGAATCTAAAACCTTACTTCTTACCACCGTAAATTTGGTCCGTCGTTGTTGCGTCCGTCTGTCGGTTCGGTACCAATTTTTCGTACGTGGTCGTTGTCCTGTGTTTGAAGCTGAAGCGCTGGCTCTGATGAAAGCTATACACATGGCGGAGAGTTTCAGTATGGGGCATGTGATTTTCAACACAGACTGTTTGCCACTATCCCAAGGAGTGTGCTCTACAAGTTTTGATCGTGCAAAGCTGTGTACTCTTTTTAGGGAGATAAAATTTCTTCTTCAAATCGGTTTCATCGACTACAAAGTTGTTTTTAATACCCGTAATTGTAATATGCCTGCACAGTTGCTTGCTAGTCATGGTGGTAGATTAGTTACGGAAAGCCAGCGTGTTTGGCTAACCGGGTTACCTACTGATGTAATGGGTGCTGTGGCCGATGATTTAGTCGCGCCCACTAGTTAATGAAATGCACGGTGTTCCACTTAAAAAAAAACTCCAATCCAATTCCAACACGTTTCCGATTTGGTCTGTATACTACTCCATGATGGCTCCCTGTTCCCAGCCAATTCAATATAAAAATTCAAGCCTGATTGGAAGTATCGACAACCTATGCCACGCGGTCACGTCGTTGAGGGCGCCGCCGTCGGCACTGCGTCTTGGCGGACCTATGCCACGCGGTCACATCATTGAGAGCGCCGCCGTCGACACTGTGTCTTGGCGGTTACATTGTTGTCGATGGAGGGCGGTGCCACCGGCACTATGTCTTGGTATTCAGTTGTGTTGAGAGCCAGCCATTGATCGACGCTGGGATGAAAATATCGTCATGCTCACACTTCAAACAACCACACCTCATCGACCCAGGCCCATGTATGTGTTGCCGGAGGAAAAACTTTCAATGGACTGAAGGCGCTGGTTGCAGCGACATGGTCGGGGCTATAGTTGTTGTCCTGCTCCACTGCCAACAGAGAACCGAGTGTTGGCTGGGTTGCGTTGGCTGCGGCCACATGTTGTCCGAGGGTTGCGTTGTTGTCCTGCTCCACTGCCAACCTTCGCGTGCGCCTGTGCAACGCCAAGGCCATGATGATGTTGTCCGAGGGTTGCGTTGGCTGCGGCCACATGTCCTGGTGTCAAGGCTTGTGTCCCTACAACAAGTGGTGCTGACGTGAGGGGAATACGCCTGATCAATGGACCTACAATATGCTTCCAATGGCTGGTACAGGCAGCATCTGCCAGCTGGACAAGGTTGGGAAGCTCTGGAAAGAGATGCGTGTAGCCGGCGAACGCCATACGGTTGTCTTTTACGAGACTTTTTCGTTGGTCTGATACAACAAACAGTTGGAAATATGAGCAAATTACTACGAGATTTAATCCGAATAAACAGAAGATAAATCATGACCACAACAGCAGAGATTAAACTAATCATGCGAACTAGCATAGCAGATGAACATATCACATCTAGGGCACATACTAGAAGCACGAATTCTACCACGATCTCGAACAGGAAGGATAGAATCACATACGGTGCAGCGGGTGCAGCACCGCCGGCGTTGACGTTGTCACCCATGTCGTCGAGGACGAGGTTGCCGAGGTCGGGGAAGAAGTCGTTGTTCGCGAAGTCGTCGCTGCCAGTAGTCGCGCGAGTGCGCTCCCCAAAAACCTGATCGCCCCTCTCCCGTACAGGATCACGAGAGGCGGGGTTCCGGAGGCCTGCTGTCCCTTCTCGCGGTGCACGCCGGAAGGAGGGATGGAGAAGACTTGCTTGGCGGCGCAATGATCTGGAACGGTGGTGAGAAATCATACGAAGCGGCGGCGGCTAGGGTAGACGTCTGCCTGACTATATAGACAACGTGCATAGCTCTGTCCTCGGCTCGGCTCAATCCCACAACCCGCGGCGCGGCGCGGCGCGTCGTGACGAAGCGTGGCGTGGCGTGGCGTGGCGTGGCGTGGCGTGGCGTGGCGTGGCGTGGCGAGGCGAGCGAGGAGGAGGAGCGCGCATGTAGGCCTCCTCTTCTCATGCTCATACAAGTGGTAGAAGAGCTCACCTTATAAAAAGGTGCAACTCTCTCTCAACTTCCGGGGTGGGACTAAACTTTAGCCTCACTCACTCCACTCACATGTGTGCATGAATGGGCCAAGAGAATTTCAGAATTTTAGTTGGGCTTTGGGCCAAAGGCCTACTAGCAAAATTCCAACAATCCCCCACAAAGTCTCATTGGCACATCTCATCATTTAGTTCCAAACTATTGTTTTATATATCGGTGCTTAGTGGAGACTGTGAAGTTGAACTTCCACTTAGAAATTTATGCTACACTAGATCACAACTTGAATAGTGAACTATGCCTTGAACTACAAGTTTTCTGTGAAACTAGTTTCACACAAATTCTTGACAAATACTGGGCTGCCGCAAGGCTTCCCCGCGGGTGGAGCGTATACGTCATACTCCAGGGCCTTTCATGAATTTATTAGAGAACACCCAATTCTCACAGACTGCAACTTTAACAGTCAAATTCATATAGGTGTGTTTCTCAGAAGATGTTCTGCAGGACAACATCTCTGCTTACCCGAATAAGCCACTTGGAACACATTAAGATAAGTATCAACCTGCCATGCATATCAGGAGAGTATTGCATCTTCACGGAGTGGGATAATTAATATAGGGATACTCTCCTCCCAGCTGACAAACAGCTTGTCTCCCACTTCTACTTCACGGGATCTCCGATCACATAGAGTGGGTTACCACTATGGACAACTCATGCGGTGGGTCTCAAATCCATCTCCATCGATGCATTATCTATCACATTATGTGATAGACCCTTTGTGAAGGGATCTGCCAAGTTTTTCGACGTTTGGATATAATCCAACGTAATAACTCCGGAGTTCCTCAATTTTCTAACAGATTTTAGTCTCCTCTTCACATGCCTTGAGGACTTCATATTGTCTTTAGAACTGTTTATCTTGACGATCACAGTTTGATTATCACAGTTCATCAGGCTAGGGGGTATTGGTTTTTCAACCATAGGTAAGTCCATCAAGAGTTCACGAAGCCACTCTGCTTCAACAATGGCAGTGTCTAATGCTGTGAGTTCTGCTTCCATAGTTGACCTCGTTAAGATGGTCTGCTTGCAAGACTTCCATGAAACAGCGCCACCACCAAGTGTAAAAACATAACCACTTGTGGCCTTAATCTCATTAGCATCAGATATCCAGTTTGAGTCACTATAACCCTCCAGTACCCTTGGATACCCGGTGTAGTGAATCCCATAGCTCGCGGTGCCTTTCAAATAGCGCATAACTCTCTCAAGTGCATGCCAATGATCATCTCCCGGTTTTGACACAAACCGACTCAGCTTGCTCACAGCAAAAGAGATGTCAGGCCTCGTGGCACTCGCCAAATATATAAGCGAGCCAATAATCTGAGAATACCTCAGTTGATCTCTAGCAATCCGTCGATTCTTTTGAAGCAACACACTAGCATCATATGGAGTTGGAGAAGGCGTGCAGTCGCTATACCCAAAATGACTCAGGACCTTTTCCACATAATGAGACTGAAGCAGTGTGATCCAACCATTCTCATCTCTCAACAGCTTGATGTTTAAGATAACATCAGCTACTCCTAGATCCTTCATCTCAAAACAGCGAGATAAGAAATCCTTAACCTCCTTGATTAAATCAAGTTTGGTTCCAAAGATCAATATGTCGTCGACATACAGACAAAGAATAACTCCTTCGCCCCCACCATAGCGATAGTACACGCACTTGTCACCATCGTTTACTACAAAGCCGGCAGCAGTTAATGTTCTTTCGAACTTCTCATGCCACTCCTTAGGAGCTTGTTTAAGGCCATATAAAGACTTTAATAACTTGCACACCTTTCCTTCTTGACCAGGTACTACAAAACCATCTGGCTGATCCATGTAAATTTCCTCCTTCAACTCTCCATTGAGGAAAGTCATCTTAATGTCCATTTGATAAACGAGAAGACCATGTGAGGCAGCCAGTGATAGTAGAACCCGAATTGTGGTCAGTCTAGCCACGGGTGAGTAAGTATCAAAGAAGTCTTCACCTTCTTTCTGGGTATAACCCTTGGCCACAAGCCGTGCCTTGTACTTTTCAATCGTACAATCAGGTCTAAGCTTCTTTTTGAACACCCACTTACATCCTACAGGTTTGCACCCATAAGGACGGTCAGTGATCTCCCAGGTACCGTTAGCTAAGATGGAATCCATCTCGCTACGTACAGCTTCCTTCCAGTAGTCAGCATCAGGAGATGCATAGGCTTCTGAAATAGTCCTGGGTGTGTCATCTACGAGGTACACAATGAAATCATCACCAAAAGACTTTGCAGTCCTCTGTCTCTTACTCCTCACAGGAGTTCCATTGTTACCCTCAACAGGATTCTCAACGTGTTCCATCGCAATGGTGGATTCAGGAATTACAGTGAATTCCTCACTAGATGGAGTAGGTATCTCCTGATTTGATGAACTCGACATATCCTTCATAGGAAATATGTCCTCAAAGAAAGTTGCATCATTTGATTCCATAATCGTACCAACATGCATGTCGGATACCTCAGATTTTATTATCAAAAATCTATAGCTGATGCTATGAAAAGCATAGCCCAGAAGAACACAATCCACGGTTTTTGGTCCAAGCTTGCGCTTCTTGGAAATTGGTATATTGACTTTCGCCAAACAACCCCAAGTACGTAGGTAAGAGAGTTTCAACCTTTTCCTTTCCCATTCCTCAAATGGAGTCATGGTCTTATGCTTTGTGGGAACTCGGTTTAGGACATGACACACAGTCATTAGCGCCTCCCCCCACCATTCCTTGGATAGACCCGAAGTGTCTAACATGGTGTTAACCATATCAGTTAGAGTTCGATTCTTTCTTTCGGCTACCCCATTTGACTGGGGTGAGTAGGAAGGCGTCCTCTCATGAATTATACCATGCCGCACAAAACAGATCAAATTCATTGGAAAAATACTCTCCACCACGATCGGACCTAAGCCGTTTAATTTTTCGATCAAGTTGGTTCTCTGCCTCAGCTTTATAGTTTTTAAAGAAAGTCAAAGCCTCATCTTTTGATTTCAGAAGATACACCTAACAATATCTAGTGGAGTCATCAATCAACGTCATGAAGTATCTCTTTCCACCTTTTGTCAACACGCCATTCATCTCACAAAGATCAGAATGTATAAGCTCTAGTGGCGCCAAGTCTCTTGCCTCTGCAGTCTTATGGGACTTGCGAGGTTGCTTAGCTTGCACACATACTTGGCACTTGGAGCCTTTGACAGTAGAGATTTTCGGAATTAAATTCATATTGGCTAACCGCGTCATGCAACCAAAGTTAATATGACAGAGTCGTGAATGCCAAATATCAGACTCATTATTGTGGAAAACATTATTAATAACTTTAGTGCAAATATCTGACAAAGATAGGCGGAACAAGCCTCCGCACTCATAGCCTTTTCCAACAAATTGTTCACACTTAGAAATTACAACTTTATTGGATTTGAAAACCATCTTAAAACCATCTCGACATAAGCGGGAACCGCTAACGAGATTTTTATTGATGGACGGCACATGATGAACGTTCTTCAGACGCACAGTCTTCCCCGAAGTAAACTTCAGATCGACCGTACCAACACCTCGAACGATGGCATGTGACCCGTTCCCCATCAGCATGGGTGAAGTCCCTGTTGCCTGGTAAGAAGAAAATATGGAGGCGTCAGCACAAACATGTACATTGGCACCGGTGTCAATTAACCAATCAGGGGATTGAAATACTGAAAGGATGGTAGGAAAAATACCGTACCCTAATTCCTTCATATCAGTATCACCGATGACAACATTAGCGGACTTGCCGCTCTTCTCATGTTCGCGCTCCTCAAAGCGGTTAGGACACTTCGGAGCCCAGTGATTAGGATCACCGTAGACATGGCAAAGTCCCTTCCCCTTCTTATGAGAATTCTTCTTGAAGTTGGTAGAATGTGATGGCTTGTTCTTTGTATCAAACTTGCCTTTGCCCTGAGTTTTGTTCTTATTGTTTTTGAACTTGTTGGGCTGGGAGTTATTCTTCTGTACCATGTGGGCACTAGAACCTCCCTCAGCAACTCGAGCACGTGTGTCCTTTGCTCTCGCCTTCTCTTCAACATCAAGAGTACCAATGAGATCCGCAACGGAAAACTCCTGTCTCTTGTGTTTCAGGGAAGTAGCAAAATTGTTCCACGAAGGTGGAAGCTTGGCAATGATGCCTCCGGCAACAAATTTGTCCGGCAACACACACTTGAAGTACTCAAGTTTTTTTGCGAGCGACTGTATCTCATGAGCCTGCTGTACAACAGGGCGCTCATCAGTCATCTTGTAGTCATAGAATTGCTCCATGACGTACAACTCGCTGCCGGCATCCGAGGCACCAAACTTGGCCTCGAGCGCAGCCCACATGTCCTTGCCGTTGTAAAACGACATATACGAATCCACAATGGAGTCATCAAGAACACTCAGAAGAGCGCCTTTAAAGAGGGTATCGATCTTCTCAAAAGCTTCCAGCTGTGCTGGATTAAGATCGCCCTCAGGCTTGCCCTTGGTGGCATCATAGCAGCCCATGGTCTGAAACCAGTACACTGCTCTCGTGCACCACCTCTTATATTGTGCCCCCTTAAAGGCAGGCGGCTTCAGATGCACAGCAAAACCACTCGGAGTAAATTGCCTATAATCAGGTTTTTGCATTGTTGGAAATATGAGCAAATTACTACGAGATTTAATCCGAATAAACAGAAGATAAATCATGACCACAACAGCAGAGATTAAACTAATCATGCGAACTAGCATAGCAGATGAACATATCACATCTAGGGCACATACTAGAAGCATGAATTCTACCACGATCTCGAACAGGAAGGATAGAATCACATACGACGCAGCGGATGCAGCACCGCCGGCGTTGACGTTGTCGCCCATGTCGTCGAGGACGAGGTTGCCGAGGTCGGGGAAGAAGTCGTCGTTCACGAAGTCGTCGCTGCCAGCAGTCGCGTGACTGCGCTCCCCAAAAACCTGATCGCCCCTCTCCCGTACAGGATCACGAGAGGCGGGGTTCCGGAGGCCTGCTGTCCCTTTTCGCGATGCACGCCGGAAGGAGGGATGGAGAAGACTTGCTTGGCGGTGCAATAATCTGGAACGATGGTGAGAAACCATACGAAGTGGCGGCGGCTAGGGTAGACGTCTGCCTGACTATATAGTGCGGGTCGGGTAGGTCGTGGGAGTAAACCCCACGTCCGAGTCGTCACGATCCAAAAGAATCGGAAACGGTTCAGTAATTAACGCGTACGTTAATTATTAATTAATGACTCATTAATTTTCCCATGCAGCAAAAATATAGACAACGTGCATAGCTCTGTCCTCGGCTCGGCTCAATCCCGCAACCCGCGGCGCGTCGTGACGAGGCGTGGCGTGGCGAGGCGAGCGAGGAGGAGGAGCGTGCGTGTAGGTCTCCTTATAAAGAGGTGCAACTCTCTCTCAACTTCCGGAGTGGGACTAAACTTTAGCCTCACTCACTCCACTCACATGTGTGCATGAATGGGCCAAGAGAATTTCAGAATTTTAGTTGGGCTTTGGGCCAAAGGCCTACTAGAAAAATTCCAACACAAATCCGGCAGTATTTCTTCTCGATGAGATGCGGAAGGAGATGATCGAGGCCAATCCGATTACCTGCAACCCCATCATGCAACCCTCACCCACGCTGTTCGATTTCAGGATGCATACAAACTGGTCGGGGAAATTTCCTCTGAATAGTGGTCGCGCTTGCACCTAATATCTGAATATTCAACTCACTCAAAAAGACCTGGTGGCTTCCAGATCCCACTTCCAATGATATCGTTGGACGTTGTTCCCCAAGATTGAATGCCAGTTATGCTTCAGGTCATGTGGGTCAGCCATTTTTTTTACTGAAGATAATAAGATGGATGTTGGCATTTGATACACAGTGGAATTTCAGCAGCAAAAGACCAGTATCTGAAGTTCTGAACCTAACCGGCTGGGCATGAGCCGTTGGAGCATGGGGAGCAATCAGCACCGGGGCGGCTGGAGCATTGAGGCGGATAGAGTGGCAATGGGGACGCCAAAGGCCGTGGATGAGGGCATGAGGCAGCACACGCTAAGGGCAAGGGCGGGCAGAATTCGGCAGGTGCTACATGCGTACTCGAGCATACTATATCAATGGAGAGTGGATGGTCTCCATAATTTTGCACTATGCCCAGTTGCATGCTGGTGATCTCTTGGACGACGGCCAGCCGACATTAAGCACGGCGAGCTTGCCATGTGGGGCGCGAACATGCCAATATCAAGATTCAAGAACTTGGAGCTTTGGTCGGCAGAGAGACAGGAGCAGGCAAGCCCCGAACGCTTGTGTGATGCATTAGATGCAGGTTTGCTACTGCATGCGCTGCTCATGCCCAACAAAAACAAAACATGTCAGAGCTTACGTACAGGCAGAAAGCAAACGAACACGAACCTACTACGTATAGTGGGAAAGTGAACTTCTTTCGGACACTGCTGAAGTTGCTTATATATACGTTGATATATGCCACCAATGTGTTCTGCGAATGGACACTGCTGAGCTTGCCTATATATACACATTGATATACCACCAATGCCAAAACACATTTAGAAGTCATGACCATAGAGTCTGATCTAACTCAAGTTGTTGTTTCAGACAATAAGATGCCATGCTTAGCGTGCTTGAAGGTATGGAGGAACAATTGCGCCACTTAAACTCACTTCAAAAAAGAAGAAGTTATGTATATAATATTTTTATTGCCATATGTCTTCTTTGTTTGGGCCAAGCCCAAATAATGAAAAAGAAAACAATAACTCTTCCCAACCAAACTATGAACTATATCTAAAAACATTTTAACATAGTAAGAAAAATAGTTTAAAAATTGCACACAGGTTTATATGCAACACTCTTTAAAAATTGATGAAAACCACAAAATTTGTTCCATTTAAAAGAATACATTTAGAAATATTTGAAGTGTTTTCCTTAAAAAATCAATTTTGATAAAGTGTTCACTACTCTTATATAAAATAAATAAATATCCATATTTTTCTGAAAAAGAAAGTATTTTCATGAACCACTACTCTTCTATCCGATGACGAAAGCTAAGGTGCCTTCTTAACGTCCAAAATTCAGACTCCAAAAGGTAATAACCAATGTTCGACGTTTATCAGAATTGAATGAAAAACTGGAACGTAATAGCAGATAGATCAGATTTTGCGAGTTTCTATGCCCGTTGCAACGCACGGGCATTTGTACTAGTTATAAACAATCCGCAGTCCCTAAGAACTAGTGCTGAACAACTAGAAAAAATAATACCAACACTAGTTTCTTGGCAACATCACGTGATCTGGTACTTGGATTTGTAGAATAAAACACACATCAGATTATAAAAGGCTCTACGCTCAACCTGATGACGGATAGATCAAATCTATGGTAGAAAATTCTAATTTTTTTTCGAAAAGGGGGTAAAGAAACAAAGTACCCACGTACTTGTGCTGGGACTAATAATTCTAATACCTTCCGGAATTACACAATTTCTTGTTGGAAATTAGACAAGCTACAAGGCCAGCTTGAAGGAGGCAAAGCATCCGTATGAGCAGCGCCTCTAGCACTTGGGGATGGGGTCCGGCTAGTACCCCACAAGGCTCCAGTCAGCAGTTAGGTTGTCTGCGTAATCTCTGGTGGCGTCGACTCTCGACGGGCCAGCGGCAGCGGGCCGTTGTTTCGTGAGGTGGCGGCGCTGGCGGTAGATGGGACTAGGGCAAGGGAGGTGACGGCAGTGATCGGCGTGGCGACGACGGCAAGCCCCAGCGGGGGAAGAAGAACCCGAGATCTAGGCGGTGCGATTGGAGGGTTTTTCTTTTTTTTGAAGGGGCAGCGATTGGAGGTTTGCTGGCGTCGGGAGAAGAGATATCATAGAGCATCTACAGCCAGGATTAGCAAATACTGTCCTCGAATATCCGTGGACGTGTCCGAATGTACCTACCGGCATTGATCAGACATGTCTCATATGTTTACTCTCACCGCCCCGCGTCTTTCATATCCGAAACCCTAAACCCATACAACACATGCAACGTTACGTATAAACACTATCAACACACAATTCATGTCTATACAGCCGGATCACCATTTTATCGCCGGACAAAAGGAGTATAGTTCATCGGCGGAGAGTGTCGGAGTAAATGACCACGGATAGCCTAGCCAGCTCCCCTTGCTCTCCAGAAAAATTATAGGCCGAACAAGCCTCCAAGCATCCAAGGCGTGGGGCCGCCTTCCCCAGCTGGCTACCTCTCAGGCCGGCTGCACGAAGGCGGCCCAGCCCTAAAGTCCTCATGAAGAAAACCACGAGAGGGCCGGCTCCAAGAAGCCGACCACGAGAAGGCCGACTCTAAGAAGCTGGCCCCCCAGCAGGTGGTCAAGATCGTGCTCTCAGAGTCTGCACCCACATAACGGCGATAAGACGGGGCGTGGCTATAGTGAAGCCTGCCACCCCCGAATCCCGGGACGCGCATGACCACAGTGCGCCGTACAGGGCGGCCATCACCCGTCCAGCGTGACACTGTTGCCATGCTGACCATGACATCACCCACGACGAGTTGTCAGTACGACCCGTGGATGGAGGGCCCCTCAGTCAGGGAGACGCCTAAAGGCGGCCAGGCCTGCCCTAGTCGGCCTGGGGTATGGTCGACTCCCAATAGCCGGCTAGTTCACTCCCTCGAAGGAGGCGCCTCATTAAGGAGATAAGACGAGGTAAGGCTACAACGATAAGCCGCCCGGCGGCAGCACTGTAGCCTTGCCTACCACGACAAAGCCCTCGTCACCAAAGGCGAGGCAATAGTAACCAGCCTCCGACAAGACCCCCGAGCGGTGAGACCGGCCTGTCGACCAGAAGGCCGGCAGCCGGCGGGGTCCACCAGTCGGCGGGCCCCATCGGTCGGCGGAGAAGCCGGCAAGCGTAGACACAGACGGCTAGGGCCCACGCCCAGCCGGATTACCATTGTACCCCTAGGGGGTAGTGTAAGTGCATCTAGTGCCACCCCTAGTTGGTTTTGGAGTATTGACGACAAACCTAGTTGAGGGACTAATGTGTTTGTGAGAATTGCAGGATAACACAGGTAGAAGTCCCTCATTGATTTGGTTTTACTACCAGAGATAACCCCTAGAAATGTATGAAGACATTGAAGTCAAAGGTGGCATATGAAGATATTCACATTGAAGACTATGACAAAAGAAGACACGTTATGAAGCCTATGGAGCTCGAAGACTTAGATCTTTCGTAGTTCTTTTCCTTTGTGTTGAGTCATAGGAACCACCGTACTGTTAAGTGGGGTCCAGGAGAATCAGTCAGAATGACTGAAGTGATGCCTAAACCAAAAAACCTATGTCTTCGAGTGAAGACAATGAGAGCGAATCTTGTCCAGAGCCGGACAAGTCAGCTTTGCTTGTAGCCCAAGTAAAGTTGCCATGAGAGTTTGAAATCTGACCGTTGAGACACGTGTCAGTTCCTTAGTGACCCAGGGTCATTTCGGACAAATCAGGTCGGGTTGCCAAGTGGCTATAAATAGCCCACCCCCTACAACCATAAACGGTTGGCTGCTCAGATTTCAGTGCACGGCTTTTGTCGTTTGAGAGCAACCCACCTCGACGCCTTTGAGAGAAAATTCCCAGCGAGGAGAAAAGCCCTAACCACCCAGAGCCAGAGAACATTGGGCATCACTTAAGTCTTCTTGTCTGTGTGATCTGAAGACTTATTACACTTGAGGACTGTGAATCCTCCAGACGGTTAGGCGTCGCGTTCAGAGCATCCAAGAGACATTGTGGATTGCCAGTGAACGAAGTCTGTGAAGGTTTGGGAGTCTACCTTGAAGACTTACCAGAGTGATTGGGCGAGGACTAAGTGACCTTAGCTCAAGGAGAATACGGTGAGGACTTGGTGTCCTGAGCTGCGTGTTCAGGACTGGGTGTCCGGGACTGTGTGTCCTAAGGTTTAAATACCTAGCCGCTCCAACCAGACGTACAGTTGTCACAGCAACTGGAACTGGTCCAACACATCATTGTCTTCAACGAGTCACTGGTTTCATCTTCACTTCCTTTTACTTACTGTTACTCATTGTGAAGCCATTGCATGCTTGCTATATCTTTTGTCTTCACAACGTAACTGTATGATTTGTTTGGCTTCATAACTTCTTCCTACCTGATCCTTATTACACTGCAGCTACTTGTCATTGTGCTTTCACTCTATTGAATACTTGACCATGGCTTGCCTAGTGTAATCTAACTTCCGCTGCATAGTGATAGGCATATCTCTACTGTTTGTCTTCATAACTTCCACGTTTTGAAGACTTTCATAAAAATCGCCTATTCACCCCCCTCTAGTCGATATAACGCACTTTCAATTGGTATCAGAGCAAGGTGCTCCCTTGTTCTGTGTGATTCGGTTTAACCACCTGGAGTTTTAGCTATGTCGACTGCAGGGATAATCAAAGTCTCCGCTGCGTGCCCCGTCTTCGATGCAACTGAATATCCCTACTGGAAGAATAAGATGCGCATGCATCTTGAAGCCATTGACGTCGACCTATGGTATGTCGTCGAGAACGGCGTTCCCAAGGCTGGAGAAGGTGTCACTGCTGCTGATGTCAAGAAGTTCACTCAACTGGACTCTACTGCCAAAAATATCATCTGTGGTCATCTGACAAAAGGACAGTATGGCCGTGTGAGTGCCTTGAAGACATCCAAGCTGGTATGGGACTGGCTCTCCAAGGTCAATGAAGGCATCTCAACCCAGAGAGATCAGAGAATCAGTGTTCTTCGCAACCTCTTCAACCGCTTCAAGCGAAATGACAATGAGAATGTCCAGCACACATTTGACCGGCTCACTGACATCACAAATGAGCTTCAAGCCCTCGGCGCCACTGAGATCACCAAACATGAAGTCGTCAAGACGCTGCTGAGATCACTTGATAGTTCGTTTGACATCCTAGCCCTGATGATTCAAGAACGTCCTGATTTCAAGACACTCGATCCGTCTGACATACTTGAGAGGCTCAACACACATGAGTTTCAGCTTTCTGAGAAAAGAGATATCTACGGTCCAAACTATGGGCGAACTCGTGCCTTGAAGGCAAAAGCTGTTTCCTCATCTGAAGAAGAATCTGACAGCAGTTCTGATGATCCTGAAGACATTGGAAGGGAACTTGCAATGCTAGTGAAGAAGTTCCAAAAATTCACCAAGAAGAAAGGCTTCAGAAAATCTTCACGATCAAGCTCAAGGAATGATGAAGCTTCTGCTCATGACTACAAGAAGAAAACATGTCACAAGTGCAAGAAAACTGGACACTTCATCTCTGAGTGTCCACAGTGGGACAATGAGAACAGAAGGAAGAAGAAGAGCAAGGAATATGATTCTGACGACAAGAAGAAGAAGAAATACTCAAAGTCTTCTTCCAAGTCTTCCTCAAAGTCTTCATCACACAAGAAGAGCTCATCTGGCAAGGCACGTGCGTTTGTTGGCAAGGAAATGGATTCAGAGGAGGAGTCCGCTTCTGAGGAGGCAGAGGTGGAGTCTGAGGAGGAGTCTGATTCTGGCATTGCGAGTCTGGCTACAGCATACGTCGCCAAGTCCATCTTCAACACTGAAGACAATGACTTCATCACCGACACTGATGCAAATGACAAGAACGACTCCACTCCTACCTACTGCTTCATGGCACGCGGTGCCAAGGTAAACACACGCACTACTCGCTATCAAACATCTAGTGACGATGACTCTGACTGTGATTCAAAACCCAGCTACAAAACACTTGCTAAAATTGCAACTGAACAACAGAAAGCTATGGAACATATTCAAAAACTGTTAGACAGAAGCGATGATCTGTTGGGTGCTGAAATGACTCGATCTGAATCCTTAATTGAAGACATAAAAAATCTTCACGTTAAGTATCAGGAACTTGAAGATCGTCTTGATACTCTCTCAACAACTCATGAAAAGCTTTCCTATGATTATCTTCAAAGGAAGCAAGAACTTGAGAAATTGAGAGCGGCTCATGAAGATCTTCAAAAGGAAAACGAGTCACTTCGCGCCGAACAGATCAGTTCCGCTCAGGAAGGATTTGAACCACCATGTCTTAAATGCATTGAGCGTGATAATGCTACTTCTGTTGCTGAATGTTCCACTGCTACTGCTGTTGCAATATCTTCAACTGTTGATGTGGTAACTAACCCCTCTGCTGAGGATACCACTGCTATTGCTGATGAGAATGCTAGGTTGAAGACATTGCTTGAAACAGGGATGTACAAAAGTCTTAAAGGACATCAGACATTATGTGATGTCCTCAAGAAGCAGATTCTGAACCGAAACCCTAGGAAAGAGGGTGTTGGGTTCGTAAGGAAAATAAATGCAGATGGCTCTTACTGGAAACCTGAGCAGTACCCCAAAACCACATGGGTTGCTGCAAAGGAACCTTCAGCAGATCCATCCAATTTATCTGGCTTCACATGTGCTAACCCCATTATCATTGATGAATCCTTTGATGCAAACTATAAACTGTTTAAGAATCAGAATGGTGAAGTGTTTGCCAGGTACATTGGTACTAACTGCAGGAATGGACCGCCTATGAAGAAGATCTGGGTTCCGAAAAAGTGTCTGGAAAATCTTCCTGTGAATGTCTTCATGACACCTCACTTGAAGAAGACAAACCTCAGACCAAAGGCTTCATACGGTCCAAAGGCTTCATACAAACAGAGGACTCACCTGAGTCACACTAACGCAAATGTTTTGCAGGGAAACCATACTCAGGCATATGAATATGAGAGCGGTTCATCGAACCGTCATGTTCATATGACCAAAAATTATTCTGCTTATTCCTATGAGTATTATTGTCCACCTGCAAGACTGTTTGCTAAGGCTTCAAAGCCAAAATTCTCAGATGCTGCACTTAGACTTATTGCTTCTAAGCCACCCTTGAAGATGTGGGTGGTTAAGAAAGCTTAACTCTCTTTTGCAGGGAAAGGTCTCCAGCAGAAAAACAAAATCTTCTGACGCTATTGCTGGGGACCTTAAAAATCTTGTAGGGCGCAAGATAAAATGCCCGAATGGCATCATTATGTACTTCGTTCCTGAATCGCATGCTACTCTCCCTATTAGTCCTAATCTGGATCTAAGTTTTCATAACCCACTGGTTCGTCAAATGTTTTTGCTTCACAATTCTCTTCGTGAAGCCTATCCCCCTAACTGCACTGTAGGGTACGACACCAGCGTCTTCAAAGTCTTCAGAATGGATTATTGACAGTGGGTGTACAAATCACATGACTGGCAAAAGAAGCCTTCTTATGGACTCAACCTTACGTCCATCCGACAAGAGCCACATCACATTTGCTGACACTGGTAAAAGTAAGGTATTGGGTCTAGGTAGAGTTGCAATCTCAAAGGATCAACACATGGATAAAGTCATGCTTGTTGAATCCCTTGGCTTCAACTTAATGTCTGTCTCAATGCTTTGCGATTTGAACATGATCGTAATGTTTGGAAAATATCGTTGCCTAGTACTAATGGAATCTGACAAGTCTCTAGTGTTTGAAGGGTATCGAAAAGATGATCTGTACGTGGTAGATTTCTCAGCAGGGCCACAACTTGCAGTATGTCTTCTTGCAAAAGCTTCAGAATGCTGGCTTTGGCATCGGAGGCTTGGGCATGCTGGCATGAGGAACCTCCACACCCTTGCGAAGAAGAAGCATGTCATAGGCATCGAGGGCGTCAAGTTCAAGAAAGATCACTTATGCGGTGCCTGTGAAGCAGGGAAGATGACAAGGGCAAAACATCCTTCGAAGACAATCATGACTACTACTCAACCCTTCGAACTGCTCCACATGGATCTTTTCGGTCCCACTCACTACTCAACTTTTACTACTACTGCTTGCCTCTATGGCTTCGTCATTGTTGATGATTACTCTAGATATACTTGGGTGCACATAATCCTTTACAAGACTGAAGTGCAGGATGTCTTCAGACGCTTCGCCAATCGAGCTATGAACAATTTTGGCGCCAAGATAAAGCACATCAGAAGTGACAATGGCACTGAATTCAAGAACACTGGCCTTGATACATATCTTGATACCTTGGGCATCACACATGAATTCTCAGCTCCGTACACGCCACAGCAGAATGGCGTCGTCGAACGCAAGAACAGAACACTCATTGAGATGGCCAGAACAATGCTAGATGAATACAAGACTCCAAGAAAATTCTGGACTGAAGCCATTGACACTGCATGCCATACAATCAATCGTGTTTATCTTCACAAGCTTCTGAACAAGACATCTTATGAACTCCTAACTGGCAAGAAGCCAAATGTCAGTTACTTCAGAGTATTTGGCGCAAGGTGCTGGATCAAGGACCCACACCACACCTCAAAGTTTGCACCAAAAGCACATGAGGGCTTTATGCTTGGATATGGAAAGGATTCGCACTCCTACAGAGTCTTCAATCTCTTTCATTACAAAGTGGTTGAAACAGTGGATGTGCGGTTCGATGAGACAAATGGTTCACAAAGAGAGCAACTGCCAAATGTGCTAGATGAGATTCCAGCTAGTGAATCAATCAAGCTAATGGGAACTGGAGAGATTATACCTTCTGAAGCTCATCCTGAAGAAGAACTTATCATCTCAGCACCTGATCAACATGAAGACAATGCTCAGCCTGAAGACATTCCTCCCAACAACAACACAGATCAGCAAGAGCAAAGTCTTCGCCCTGTACATCCTCGTGTTGCCAATGAAGTGCAGATTGACAGAATAATTGACAGCATCAATGCACCTGGTCCACTCACTCGTTCAAGGGCAACTCAGCTAGCAAATTTCTGTGGGCACTTCGCATTCGTCTCAATATCAGAACCCAAGAAAGTTGAAGAAGCCTTCATGGAACCTGAATGGATTCAAGCTATGCAAGAAGAGCTTCAACAGTTTGAGCTGAATAATGTATGGGAACTGGTTAAGCGTCCTGATCCACGGAAGCACAACATAATAGGCACCAAATGGATATACCGCAACAAGCAAGATGAGCATGGTCAAGTTGTCAGAAACAAAGCTCGTCTCGTTGCTCAAGGATATACTCAAGTGGAAGGCATTGACTTCGATGAAACATTTGCTCCTGTGGCTAGGCTTGAAGCCATACGCATACTGCTGGCCTATGCAAATCATCATAACATACTTCTATATCAAATGGATGTGAAAAGTGCCTTTCTCAATGGCAAGATTGAAGAAGAAGTGTATGTTGCACAACCGCCTGGCTTTGAAAATCCAAAACATCCTGACATGGTATACAAGCTCAACAAGGCACTGTATGGCCTCAAACAAGCCCCTAGGGCCTGGTATGACACACTCAAATACTTCCTGAAGAGCAAAGGCTTCATACCTGGTTCCCTGGATCCCACTCTTTTCACGAAGACATATGATGGTGAACTGTTTGTGTGCCAAATATATGTGGATGACATTATCTTCGGCTGCACCAATCAGAAGTACAGTGAAGAGTTTGGATATATGATGCAAGAGCAATATCAGATGTCCATGATGGGGGAGCTGAAGTTCTTCCTTGGTCTTCAAATACGACAACAACGCAATGGCATCTTCATATCTCAAGAGAAGTATCTCAAAGATTGCCTGAAGAAGTTCGGTATGCAAGACTGCAAAGGCTTCACAACACCAATGCCAGCCAAACATCATCTAGGTCCTGACGACAATGGTAAAGAGTTCGATCAAAAGGTATACCGCTCCATGATTGGTTCTTTGCTTTATTTATGTGCATCTAGGCCAGATATTATGCTTAGTGTTTGCATGTGTGCTCGATTTCAAGCGGCACCAAAGGAGTCGCATCACTTAGCTGTGAAGCGAATTCTTCGATATTTGGCTCACACCCCAACTCTAGGATTATGGTATCCAAAGGGCTCAGAGTTTGATTTGGTTGGATTTTCGGATGCTGATTATGCTGGTGACAAAGTTGATCGCAAGTCTACATCAGGCACATGTCACTTTCTGGGACGATCACTTGTATGTTGGTCTTCAAAGAAGCAGAACTGTGTATCTCTCTCCACTGCTGAATCTGAATACATTGCTGCTGGATCTTGCTGCGCTCAGCTTCTGTGGATGAAGCAAACACTCAAGGACTATGGCATTCATCTGAAGCAAGTGCCACTTTACTGCGACAACGAAAGCGCCATCAAGATTGCCAACAACCCAGTTCAGCACTCGAAGACAAAGCACATTGAAATTCGTCATCACTTTCTCAGAGATCATGTTGTGAAGGAAGACATTGATATCATACACGTCAACACTGAAGAACAATTGGCAGATATCTTCACCAAGCCCTTGGATGAGAAGAGATTTTGCAAGTTACGGTGTGAGCTAAATATCCTGGAATCCTCAAATGTCCTGTGATCAGGCACACATCCTAACACTTATGCATATTGATGACTTAGATGTGCAACACACAAAGTAAAGTATATCTTCAATCAATGAAGACATACATTCTAAGTGTGAATACATTAATGTGGAATTTGACTTCGGAGCGCCACGATAATTGTGCGCCGTGTCTGGGTCTAATACTTCCTATACGGTGGGTAACGCCACCACCAAACGTTCTATTTTGAAGTGTTTCACTCATGGCGTTACCTTGCAATATCTTCACATTTGGTTTGGCTTCGAACTCAACATGTCTTCATGATTATCTTCACTACGTTGATTATATAGATATATACATACTAGTGTTCTGTCCTCTACAGCATTCACTTATAGCTATGTCTTCTTGGTTGAATCTTTTGAACTAAGTGAATGTGATCGGACCCTAATCTCTCTATGCTTTCTATCTCAAATTCTATCTCTCCAAGTCATATGCATTCTATTGAAACTGTCGAATGTCTTCACTGCGTCCTTGTCAGCAGAAGATATAGAGACAACCATAAAGTCCGTTTTCAATGCTCATTCCTCCACATAAAATCCGGAGAAGCAGGAACGACCGCCCGACAATCCAGGCGTGCGTGGGACGTGGAACAAACCCCAAACTTCCGCAAACTGGCCACGCGTTCCTCAGATGCGAATCGCCAGGGGCACCTGTGTAATAGCACAGTGCCGCCCCTGTGCCTATAAATTCACACTTACCGCGGTCATTATCTCCTTCTTCCACCCTCGCACGAACCCTAGCGCCACCGCTAGCTCTCGACGACGCCGGCGACGAAGCGCTTCGCTGCCGCAACCTCTCCGACGCCGTCCTCACGCCGACCGCGGACATCGTTCTCTCCGCCGTCGCCGTAGGTGTCTTCCGTCGCCAAGTTAGGGCACGGAGGACTGAACTGCTCGGCATCATCTCCCACTTCCGTCTAGCAGTTCCAAGTGTGGTAAATAAAACTTCTTTTTACAGCCCCTTTTGATCTCATGGTTCTGTCACTTTCTACCATAAGAAGTTTATCTTCACACAAGTTAGATCTCTCAATCTGCATCTCATAACATGCCTAGTATATTCACTTGTGCTTCATGAAGTAGTTAGATTCCTCACTTGTACTGATCTGTGGGTTCGTACAAATCTGGAACCAACTTCTTATCTATGAGTGAATGTCTTCGCACGATGAGGTCAATGTCTTCTAAACTGATTAATCTTCAAAACCTTCTGAGAATGCATATGACCTCTTCCCCTTCCCTCGCACCTTAATGCTGTCACAGGTACATGTCCGTGGGAGAATCCTTCAGTTCTCATAGTCTGCATTCATTTGCAGAATTCCTACAGCATCACATAAATTCTCCTGAAGCCAATTCCTGTTGGTCCAGCAAAAGAAAGCCTTTGAAGCCTTTGAAAGTTTTGAAGCCTTTCAAGTTAAAGTTTATGGCTTCAGAAGCAGCAGCAAGGAAGGGGGCAGACAGCGACGTGAAGGAACTTCCAAAGATCTGCCTGAAGACCTGGCAGAAATGTATAAAACAGATCCTGAAGAGAATTATGGGCAGCGCAAGACCTGAATCCAATGGATTCGACGCTATTGGGCTGAACAATGGTTCAAATACCGCTTCACAACCCAAGAGTACACTGAGGAAAGTGCCATCAAAAGACCGTGGGGAGACATCTTATACAAAAACCTTGTACCCAGGTCCAGAGATGAAGCTATTGCCCAAAGCTTATATCCATGCATGGTTCGAGGACCACAGCCTGATGATGCACATCCCTTGTCACTACTCTGGTGTCGTGACGACAATCTGTTCAAGCGCAACTTCCAGTTTGCCCAACAATCAGCGAAGCAGAACAAGAAGAAATTTGGGTTAGACTTCAACCCTGGTCCCTCAGCACCAAGGGCAGATGGCACACGCGAAGCAGAACCAAATGTCATCGGTCCGTTTGCCAACCTCGAAGGCCTCATCACCTACATCCTGGTTCAAGGGACTACAGTGAATGAGCCTGCAGCTGACACTGAGTCTGATGAAGCACCTATAGTGCCTGCAGTGGCGAAGCCAAAGCAGTCGAAGAAGCCAAAAGCTTCAAAGCCGGCCCCTTCATCGAAAATCTCAAGGGCGAAGCCATTGGCAACTGCACCTCCTGAAGACAGTGTGCAGTCTGAAGACGTATCCCGCGTCTCCAAGCCCCAGAAGGCCAAGGTGCCTCAGCCACACACCGGCAAAGAGCTCACAGCTGCTGCCATTCTGCGCAGCGAAGCCATTGATCTGTCAAGTGATGAAGATCTTGGAGATGACGCTCTAGAGCAGCTCATCAAGAGCAAAGAGGAAGCTGAAATCTTCAACAATTTGCCTCTCTTTGATGTCGCCATCATCCACAACTTCATCGACGAATGGTTTGCCACACCAGACATCAGCTTCGAAGATCTGCAGCTGCCCCTTGGCCTCAGCGTCGCCTTCCAAGGCGCTATTGCTTCAGAACTTGCAATTGCCCAGCGCATTGTTGAACTGAAGCAGAAAATTGATCATGAAAAGGCTCAGTTCAAGAAGCATATGGCCAAGCTCAGCGTGCAAGAAGTGAAGAGCTTCAAGATCATGATGCACGAGCTCAAGGAAAACTTTCTGAAGAAGCGTGCAGAAGCTCAAGGTTCACGTGAGCGGATGAAGTCTCTGGCTGAGAGATGTGTGCAAGCCTACAATGAGGCTGAGAAGCGCAAGGCACTTGGGCGTCCTGGCATCGACCCCAAGATGGCCGCAAAGAAAAAGAAGAACACTGTTCCAGCTGAACCAGAGGCATCAAGGCAGGAAGCAGTTCCGCTTGTCTTCCCAACTACAACGACTGGCTCGAAGCCAAAGAGCCGGTCAACAGCTTCAGAGCTCAAGAAGACAAGAAATGCTGAGGCTGAAGCCCGGAAGCGGAAAAGCTCTGAAGCCTCTCCTACTGCCCCCAGCAAGAAGAAAACAAAGACCAAGAAATCTCGGGCTGCTCCCACAGAGCCCTTGATAGTTGAACCTATTTCTATGGTTCACCCGAACGCAGAACGACAACTGACAGTTCATGAGCCTGCTTCCACAGAGGCTCCTGAAGCTGAAGACATACCAGCAGCCGACCCCATTGCTGCTGAAGACATTGGTCATCAGGACAATGTACAAGATGATGCAGCCCTTCCTCAGTATGAACAAAGCGAACTCATCAGCATTGGTCGTCCTCTGACGCCAATTGCACAAGATGCGTCATGGGCGGATCGCCCTCAAGAGGAAGAAGACTTTGAGGCCCAGCCCACTCCAACCCCACAGGCGTCGTCTGCGTTCCGCAGGCTTCGCAAAGGTCCAAGGCCTCAAGTCTATGCTGAAGACATTCCGGCTGCATCAGCCGAAGAAAATGAAGAAGTACCACAAGATCCTACTCCCCAGCTACACCAAGAAGCAGTTCTCCAGGAGAACGTGCTAAGTCTGACCCTCCAGCTAGTCAAGTGGAGGCTGAAAATGTTGAGGCTGCCACAACCAACACTGAAGCCAATGTGGAGCCCTCCCCACCAAAAGCTTCAGCAGACAGCGAAGCTACTGAACCAGACACTTCTGTTCCTGAGTCTGCTGCAGGTCCTCAATTTGATTACCATGTTGAGCACAGGCCTCATGTCCAGAAGCCAGTCCCAAGGCTGCCAAGGTTCCCAGGTCCTGCATCAGCACCTGGCTCCTTTGACATCAATAGCTTCAAGGCAGACAATACGTTCTTCAACAGCTCCAAGAACCCCTATTCAAGGGAAAGGATTTCATCAGATAGGTTCTGGAGCTATCCTCAGCGCAGCTACTATTCATGCATCCTATACAACCAAGGTCGCATCTTCCCGCACAAGCGCCTTGATGTTGAAGCCATTGCTGGTCTGCCCTGTCTAGAGGAAGCTTTGGATTGCTTTAAGCAAGTGGGTCTGCTGCAGTTTGTCACTGATGAAGAGCACTGGAATGAAGAGCTTCTGCTTCAGTTCTATGCCACCCTCCACATTAAAGGATACAACAGAGATCCGAAGACTTGGGTCCTGGAGTGGATGACCGGCAATGTCCATCATGAAGCCAATGCATTTGATATCATTGAGCTCACCGGCCTGCCCACTCCTGGCGAATTCTTCGAGGAAGGCTGTCAACTACATGCTGAAGCTATTGAGAGCATATTCCAGAGGCCTGAACCAAATATGAGTCAGATGCTCTCAATGATGAAGCCATTGCCCCATGATGCACCCTATCCAACTGAGTTCTTCGTTGAAGACCTTGAGTACCTGCCCAGGACCATATATCACATCATCCGGCGGACTCTCTGGCCCATTAAGGGACACTCTCCACATGCCAAGATTGAGGGTGCAATGAAGACTCTCATATTCTATATCCTTCATGGCAAATGCTTCAACGCACAGGATTTCTTCATACGCCAACTTGCAGCGTCAGGCTCAGATTTATTTGGTTTGAAGTTCTATGCTCCTTGGGTGATGAGGCTGATCAAACTGCACTCTGCGATCTCGTATCAGCCCTCAGCCCGAAACCATCGGATCTTCTTGCCAGATGTGGATACCTCTGCTGAAGCTATATATCCTGAGCCTGCCAAGCAACCTTTGAGTCTTCAGAATGCAGAACACCAGAGCTTCACTCAGAACGATGAAGGTGTTGAAGCCATCTCCAGGGTGTATCCTTTGGCTGGCACTACACGTGCGCCACACCCTGCTTCAACTGAAGCCACTGATAGTGCAACTGCTTCAAGACCCAAGAAGCGTGCTCGTGTTCTCAATGACCGAGAGCTTCTTGTGGCCCTTCATCAAAAACAAGATAGGCATCACGACTGGCTAAAGCGTCAGATGAAAAGCCTCTTGGTGGATGTTAATCGTCTTCGAAATCTTGCCACCAAGAATGCTTTCGTCACTCATGAAACCTGTCGTCGTACATGGAAAGGGCTCTCAATGATGTGTACTGAAGCTGAACTTGAAGAGGATGGCTTCACTGAGCGATTCAAGTTTGACACCACACCTCCTAGAAGGGCTGTGATGCGCAACACACCATCACTTGAAGACTCTGAGTTTTCTTCATCTGCTGCCACAGTCACTGCCAGAATCATTGATGAAGAAGACGATGCTACATCACCGCCACCTGCTTCAGCACCTCCAAGCTCTTCTGCACCGCCAAACACCTCCAACGACCCTGCTGCTCCTGGGAACGAGTAGACACTCTATGTCTTCAAACCTTTTTGGTCCTTGCTGACAAAAGGGGGAGAAGCATATGGGTTGATAGTCTTCAAGCGGGTCCATATGGGCGGGTGCTTTATGTTTTGCTATATTTTGCTTCGTGCTTACAACTCTCGTTTTTGCTTCATTTGGTTCTTTGAGTTGTAACACTAAAACTCGATGGTCGTCTGCTACTTGTTTGCCACCCTGTTTGCGAAGATAAATTCCGCATGTGCGACGATAAATTCCGCACTTATCTCATTCTGCAGACGTCCATTTTCCATTATGCATGTCATTATCTTCATATACTTTCACATGCATAGTGGATTGTCATCATAAGCTGAAGTGGATCTCCACAAGTACAACCTGCCATGTGCATTTGCATTCCAAAAGCAAATTAACTTATATGCACATCTTCAGGGGGAGCCCTTGCAACTTATGAAGACAATTCCTTATCCTTTACAATTTCACAGACTATATTCCCCGTTGAAAACTTCAACTAGTTTGTCATCAATCACCAAAAAGGGGGAGATTGTAAGTGCATCTAGTGCCACCCCTAGTTGGTTTTGGAGTATTGACGACAAACCTAGTTGAGGGACTAATGTGTTTGTGAGAATTGCAGGATAACACAGGTAGAAGTCCCTCATTGATTCGGTTTTACTACCAGAGATGACCCCTAAAAATGTATGAAGACATTGAAGTCAAAGGTGGTATATGAAGATATTCACATTGAAGACTATGACAAAAGAAGACACGTTATGAAGCCTATGGAGCTCGAAGACTTAGATCTTTCGTAGTTCTTTTTCTTTTGTGTTGAGTCATAGGAACCACCGTACTGTTAAGTGGGGTCCAGGAGAACCAGTCAGAATGACTGAAGTGATGCCTAAACCAAAAACCTATGTCTTCGAGTGAAGACAATGAGAGCGAATCTTGTCCAGAGCCGGACAAGTCAGCTTTGCTTGTAGCCCAAGTAAAGTTGCCATGAGAGTTTGAAATCTGACCGTTGAGACACGTGTCAGTTCCTTAGTGACCCAGGGTCATTTCGGACAAATCAGGTCGGGTTGCCAAGTGGCTATAAATAGCCCACCCCCTACAACCATAAACGGTTGGCTGCTCAGATTTCAGTGCACGGCTTTTGTCGTTTGAGAGCAACCCACCTCGAAGCCTTTGAGAGAAAATTCCTAGCGAGGAGAAAAGCCCTAACCACCCAGAGCCAGAGAACATTGGGCATCACTTAAGTCTTCTTGTCTGTGTGATCTGAAGACTTATTACACTTGAGGACTGTGAATCCTCCAGACGGTTAGGCGTCGCGTTCAGAGCATCCAAGAGACATTGTGGATTGCCAGTGAACGAAGTCTGTGAAGGTTTGGGAGTCTACCTTGAAGACTTACCAGAGTGATTGGGCGAGGACTATGTGACCTTAGCTCAAGGAGAATACGGTGAGGACTTGGTGTCCTGAGCTGCGTGTTCAGGACTGGGTGTCCGGGACTGTGTGTCCTAAGGTTTAAATACATAGCCGCTCCAACCAGACGTACAGTTGTCACAGCAACTGGAACTGGTCCAACACATCATTGTCTTCAACGAGTCACTGGTTTCATCTTCACTTCCTTTTACTTATTGTTCCTCATTGTGAAGCCATTGCATGCTTGCTATATCTTTTGTCTTCACAACGTGAATGTATGATCTGTTTGGCTTCATAACTTCTTCCTACCTGATCCTTATTACACTGCAGCTGTTTGTCATTGTGCTTTCACTCTATTGAATACTTGACCATGGCTTGCCTAGTGTAATCTAACTTCCGCTGCATAGTGATAGGCATATCTCTACTGTTTGTCTTCATAACTTCCACGTTTTGAAGACTTTCATAAAAATCGCCTATTCACCCCCCCTCTAGTCGATATAACGCACTTTCAGGTAGGCCTATATAAACACCCCAGGGCACCCATGCCGGGGGAGCCTTTTCAGTAGTTTTAGACACCACATCGAGAGGAGAAGCGGGCTAGCCATGCCCTTCTTCATCCTTTCACCGAACAGTTCAAGGAGCCTGTTGTAGCTACTTGTCAATCTAGTGACCATGCGGATACCCCGCAGAGCAGCAGTAGTGGTGTTATCTCCACGGAGAGCCCCGAAGCTGGGTAAGATCCGCCGGCGTGCATGTCTTCGCCTTATCCCGTTTCCAGGCACCGGCGATGTTTTATTGGCTCTCACAATGATAAGCCACCCATTGGCATATGTCGCACCAACCACCCGACATTTGGCACCCACCGTGGGGCCAGGTGCACCGTCGTCCGGAGACCTGTTCTAGATGGGAACCCTCTTCCTTCCGAGCGAGCGTAGCCAGCCTGGCTCGCCCAATGGCGCTTGCCCCGACGCGCTGCAAGGCGTCGCCGACGCCTGCGTGGCGAGCTGCCTCGCCGATCTTCTTGGCGAGGCTCGCATCTCCGCCGAGCCCGCGTCGGACGTGGGCACAGGCTGCCCCGAGAGCCACCTCATCAACCTCCTCGACCAACTCCACGTCCTCGGTGAGCTTGCCGCGGACTTGGAGTCGGTTGGCTCCACCGACCCGATGCTTGTCGACTCTGACACGGCGTCGCTTGACGCCTTCCACACCAATGTAGTAATCATCAATGACCCTCTTCCTCGAGCTGACAGCAGCGGCAGCGCCATCGCCGAGGTACTGGTCATCAGCCATGGCGCCGCCTCTGGCGAAAATGCCCACGACGCCCTGCAGACGGTGCTACACGACTTGTCCGCCCCTATCCCGGCCGACGCTAACGCCAAGACATTGGAGGCACGCTGCCTCGCCCTCGTTGCGGAGGGCCAGAAGCTAGCTTCCATGAGACGCCTCACCGAGGCTCACCAGCACGAAGTCGACCGCGCCGCCTTCGGCACGCCGCCTCCTGGGGGGCCGAGCCGCATCGGCATCATCAAGAAATGCGGTGCAGCTATCGCCGACGTGCTGGGAGCAGACCACCCAGTGTATGCCACGCCTCTCAAGAACTTACGCGCCGCCCAGGCGGCCGCAGATGAGCTGAATGGACTGGGGCCCGACGAGCTCCCCTACATGACCAGACGCATCCAGCAGCTTATCGACGCGGCCACAGAGCGGCATGAAGCCGGTGTCCGCGCCAAAAGTCCTCCCCCACGTCGAGAGCACGGTGCGACGTCCCGAACGCCGACTGCGGGTAACACCCGCGCAAGGAAAGAAAAGGAGCCGGCTGCCAGCCACAGCCGGACTCGAATCTCCATCGAGCATGACGCAGAAGGCCGCCCTCGAGCTGTGGAGTGGCGGGGCGACCCGCCTCCTCCTCCGCCTCGTGGGGAGAGATATCCCACCCCGCCGCCTGTCACGCATCCGACTCTCAGCGGCCGACTGGGCCGCCGTGAAGGAGTCGGCGAGAATGACGTCCACCACCGGATCGACCGCCTCGCGCGATCCTGGCCCTTGAAGAGAAGATGATGTCGGCCCCCCTGCTGTTGGGCCCCCGCATCCGTGACGAGCCCTTCCCCAACGGTTCTCGCTCTCAAGGGCACGCCCAGTACACGGCTCCGTGACCGGAAGACTGGTTGATCGACTACCACGCGGTTAGCATCGCGAACGGCAACAGGCGTGTTGCCGTGGAAGTATGTCCCCCTCATGCTCCAAGGCACGGCACACACCTGGCTCAATAGCCATCAAAGCCTTACAGCATCAACAACTGGCTAGACTCACAAGAAGCCTTCTCCGTAACTCACCAGCACCTACAAGTGGCTCCCAAGCCCCCGATAGCTCTCCTTGTGTGTCCAAGGGCCCAACGAATCAACCGCGACTACCTCACGCTTGGGCCGAGCTCCGCAATTCCTGCGAGGGGTGCCACGAGTTCAAGCTTATAGAGTACTATCACCGTCGGGTGCGAGAAGGCACCCTCCTCAAGCACCGATCCTCTATGACGAGCCGACTACCCTCGACGAGCTGCTGGTCATAGCTGATAAATACGCCACGGCCGATTCTCAATGAAGACCGAGCTCCGAGTAGACGCCCTCGGGAAGGTGCTCGCTCCGAGTCCAAGACGCCGGCAGGAGACTCCAGCCGACGCCCGTACCAGAACGACCACAAGCGCCAAGGCTCCCATGCCGCCTTCCGCCAGTCGGCAGGTGAACACAGTCGAAGACGAACAACCCGAAGGGCGGCCACGCCAGAAGCAGAAAGGCAGCAGGCCGCTTGGTAGCCGGCTTTCTCCTATGAGAAGCATTTGATGCCCCCTGCAAGTTCCACAGTGGCGCGGAAGCCTTCAAACCACACGACCTGGAAATGCCACTGCGCTCACGTGGATCTCCAAGGGTGAGGGGATAGTGCCGCCTCCGCCCGCTGGTCACTGCCTCCGACCCTCCGCATCGGCCCGCTCGACCAGTAGTCGGGCTGTCAAGACGAGTTTCCCGACTCAGCCGCCTACGTCCTTTCATAGCCACCAGAAGCGGCGTAGCCGACGCTACACATGAAGAGTCAATGCAGGCTCCAAACAATCCCGAGTTATGCACTGGTCGAACAGGCATATCAGTGGAATTGATCACCAAGAGGTATGCGTCTCCGTGGCCTTACCATTGGTTTTGGATGCACCCTCGCAAAGAAGGCGAGATGCCCGGTCTCCGTCTGATAGTGGCGGGCGGCATAACATATGTACCGTGACACCATGGCATGGATTCAAGACGAAGTAGCTCTGCTACGTCGACTGTGTTCCATGGCATCGTTACCGGCCTTCCTGCTCCCCAATAACAAGATCAGATAGATGCCTCTTCAGTACAAGATCATTATCCGCAAGAGGCAGTGTGGTTTGAGTTAGTGGATCTGGGAGATCCCTTTGAAGGAAATATGCCCTAGAGGCAATAATAAAGTTATTATTTATTTCCTTATATCATGATAAATGTTTCTTATTCATGCTAGAATTATATTAACCGGAAACATAATACATGTGTGAATACATAGACAAACAGAGTGTCACTAGTATGCCTCTACTTGACTAGCTCGTTGATCAAAGATGGTTATGTTTCCTAACCATAGACATGAGTTGTCATTTGATTAACAGGATCACATCATTAGGAGAATGATGTGATTGACTTGACCCATTCCATTAGCTTAGCACTTGATCATTTAGTTTGTTGCTATTGCTTTCTTCATAACTTATACATGTTCCTATGACTATGAGATTATGCAACTCCCGTTTATCGGAGGAACACTTTTTGTGCTACCAAACGTCACACCGTAACTGGGTGATTATAAAGGTGCTCTACAGGTGTCTCCGAAGGTACTTGTTGGGTCAGCATATTTCAAGATTAGGATTTGTCACTCCGATTGTCGGAGAGGTATCTCTGGGCCCTCTCGGTAATGCACATCACTTAAGCCTTGCAAGCATTACAACTAATAAGTTAGTTGCGGGATGATGTATTATGGAACGAGTAAAGAGACTTGCCGGTAATTAGATTGAACTAGGTATTGAGATACCGACGATCGAATCTCGGGAAAGTAACATACCGATAACAAAGGGAACAACGTATGTTGTTATGCGGTCTGACCGATAAAGATCTTCGTAGAATATGTGGGAGCCAATATGAGTATCCGGGTTCCGCTGTTGTTTATTGACCGGAGACATGTCTCGGTCATATCTACATAGTTCTCGAACCCGTAGGGTCCACACGCTTAAGGTTACGATGACAGTTATATTATGAGTTTATGCATTTTGATGTACCGAAGGTTGTTCGGAGTCCCGTATGTGATCACGGACATGACGAGGAGTCTTGAAATGATCGAGACGTAAAGATCAGTATATTGGACGACTATATTCGCACATCGGAAAGGTTCCGAGTGATTCGGGTATTTTCGGGGGTACCGGCGAGTTACGGGAATACGAGGAAGAAGTAATGGGCCTCATGGGCCAAGTGGTGGAAGAGAGGAGGCAAGGCGCGCATCCCCCTTGCTCCTTTATATACAGGGGCAGGGGGGGCACCTCTAGACACACAAGTTGATCAGTTGATCTCTCCCAGCCGTGTACTGTGCCCCCTCCACCATATTCCACCTCGGTCATATTGTAGCGGCGCTTAGGGGAAGCCCTACGTCGGTAGCAACATCATCACCGTCACCACGCCATCGTGCTTACAGAACTCTCCCGTGAAGCTCTGCTGGATCGGCGTTCACGGGACGTCATTGAGCTGAACGTGTGCTGAACTCGAAGTTGCCGTGCGTTCGGTACTTGGATCGGTCAGATCATGAAGGCGTACGACTACATCAACCGCGTTGTGCTAACGCTTCCACTTTGGGTCTACGAGGGTATGTGGACAACACTCCCCCCTCTCGTTGCTATGCATCACCATGATCTTGCGTGTGCGTAGGAAATTTTTGAAATTACTACGTTGCCCAACAGTGGCATCCGACCCAGGTTTTATGCATTGATGTCATATGCATGAGTAGAACACAAGTGATTCGTGGGTGATATAAGTCATACTGCTTACCAGCATGTCATACTTTGGTTCGGCGGTATTGTTGGATGAAGCGGCCCGGACCGACATTACGCGTACGCTTACGCGAGACCGGTTCTACCGACGTGCTTTGCACAAAGGTGGCTGGCGGGTGACAGTTTCTCCAACTTTAGTTGAACCGAGTGTGGCTACGCCCGGTCCTTGCGAAGGTTAAAACAGCACCAACTTGACAAACTATCGTTGTGGTTTTGATGCGTAGGTAAGATTGGTTCTTGCTTAAGCCCGTAGCAGCCACGTAAAACTTGCAACAACAAAGTAGAGGACGTCTAACTTGTTTTTGCAGGGCATGTTGTGATGTGATATGGTCAAGACATGATGCTAAATTTTATTGTATGAGATGATCATGTTTTGTAACCGAGTTATCGGCAACTGGCAGGAGCCATATGGTTGTCGCTTTATTGTATGCAATGCAATTGCGCTGTAATGCTTTACTTTATCACTAAGCGGTAGCGATAGTCGTGGAAGCATAAGATTGGCGAGACGACAACGATGCTACGATGGAGATCAAGGTGTCGCGCCGGTGACGATGGTGATCATGACGGTGCTTCGGAGATGGAGATCACAAGCACAAGATGATGATGGCCATATCATATCACTTATATTGATTGCATGTGATGTTTATCTTTTATGCATCTTATCTTGCTTTGATTGATGGTAGCATTATAAGATGATCTCTCACTAAATTATCAAGAAGTGTTCTCCCTGAGTATGCACCGTTGCGAAAGTTCTTCGTGCTGAGACACCACGTGATGATCGGGTGTGATAGGCTCTACGTTCAAATACAACGGGTGCAAAACAGTTGCACATGCAGAATACTCAGGTTATACTTGACGAGCCAAGCATATACAGATATGGCCTCGGAACACGGAGACCGAAAGGTCGAGCGTGAATCATATAGTAGATATGATCAACATAATGATGTTCACCATTGAAACTACTCCATCTCACGTGATGATCGGACATGGTTTAGTTGATTTGGATCACGTGATCACTTAGAAGATTAGAGGGATGTCTATCTAAGTGGGAGTTCTTAAGTAATATGATTAATTGAACTTAAATTTATCATGAACTTAGTACCTGATAGTATCTTGCTTGTCTATGTTTGATTGTAGATAGATGGCCCGTGCTGTTGTTCCGTTGAATTTTAATGCGTTCCTTGAGAAAGCAAAGTTGAAAGATGATGGTAGCAATTACACGGACTGGGTCCGTAACTTGAGGATTATCCTCATTGCTGCATAGAAGAATTATGTCCTGGAAGCACCTCAGGTGCCAGGCCTGCTGCTGGAGCAACATCAGATGTTATGAACGTCTGGCAGAGCAAAGCTGATGACTACTCGATAGTTCAGTGTGCCATGCTTTACGGCTTAGAATCGGGACTTCAACGACGTTTTGAACGTCATGGAGCATATGAGATGTTCCAGGAGTTGAAGTTAATATTTCAAGCAAATGCCCGGATTGAGAGATATGAAGTCTCCAATAAGTTCTATAGCTGCAAGATGGAGGAGAATAGTTCTGTCAGTGAACATATACTCAAAATGTCTGGGTATAATAATCACTTGATTCAACTGGGAGTTAATCTTCCTGATGATAGTGTCATTGACAGAATTCTTCAATCACTGCCACCAAGCTACAAGAGCTTCGTGATGAACTATATCATGCAAGGGATGGATAAGACAATTCCCGAGCTCTTCGCAATGCTAAAGCTGCGGAGGTAGAAATCAAGAAGGAGCATCAAGTGTTGATGGTCAACAAGACCACTAGTTTCAAGAAAAAGGGCAAAGGGAAGAAGAAGGGGAACTTCAAGAAGAACAGCAAGCAAGTTGCTGCTCAGGAGAAGAAACCCAAATCTGGACCTAAGCCTGAAACTGAGTGCTTCTACTGCAAGAGACTGGTCACTGGAAGCGGAACTGCCCCAAGTATTTGGCGGATAAGAAGGATGGCAAGGTGAACAAAGGTATATGTGATATACATGTTATTGATGTGTACCTTACTAATGCTCGCAGTAGCACCTGGGTATTTGATACTGGTTCTGTTGCTAATATTTGCAACTCGAAACAGGGACTACAGATTAAGCGAAGATTGGCTAAGGACGAGGTGACGATGCGCGTGGGAAATGGTTCCAAAGTCGATGTGATCGCGGTCGGCACGCTACCTCTACATCTACCTTCGGGATTAGTATAGACCTAAATAATTGTTATTTGGTGCCAGCGTTAAGCATGAACATTATATCTGGATCTTGTTTGATGCGAGACGGTTATTCATTTAAATCAGAGAATAATGGTTGTTCTATTTATATGAGTAATATCTTTTATGGTCATGCACCCTTAAAGAGTGGTCTATTCTTATTAAATCTCGATAGTAGTGACACACATATTCATAATGTTGAAACCAAAAGATGCAGAGTTGATAATGATAGTGCAACTTATTTGTGGCACTGCCGTTTAGGTCATATCGGTGTAAAGCGCATGAAGAAACTCCATACTGATGGACTTTTGGAACCACTTGATTATGAATCACTTGGTACTTGCGAACCGTGCCTCATGGGCAAGATGACTAAAACACCGTTCTCCGGTACTATGGAGAGAGCAACAGATTTGTTGGAAATCATACATACAGATGTATGTGGTCCGATGAATGTTGAGGCTCGTGGCGGATATCGTTATTTTCTCACCTTCACAGATGACTTAAGCAGATATGGGTTATATCTACTTAATGAAACATAAGTCTGAAACATTTGAAAAGTTCAAAGAATTTCAGAGTGAAGTTGGAAAATCATCGTAACAAGAAAATAAAGTTTCCTACGATCTGATCGTGGAGGAGAATATTTGAGTTACGAGTTTGGTGTACATTTGAAACAATGTGGAATAGTTTCGCAACTCACGCCACCCGGAACACCACAGTGTAATGGTGTGTCTGAACACCGTAACCGTACTTTATTAGATATGGTGCGATCTATGATGTCTCTTACCGATTACCACTATCGTTTTGGGGTTATGCATTAGAGACAGCTACATTCACGTTAAATAGGGCACCATCGAAATCCGTTGAGATGACGCCTTATGAACTGTGGTTTGGCAACTAACCAAAGTTGTCATTTCTGAAAGTTTGGGGCTGCGATGCTTATGTGAAAAAGCTTCAACCTGATAAGCTCGAACCCAAATCGGAGAAATGTGTCTTCATAGGATACCCAAAGGAAACTGTTGGGTACACCTACTATCACAGATCCGAAGGCAAGACTTTCGTTGCTAAGGATGGATCCTTTCTAGAAAAGGAGTTTATCTCGAAAGAAGTGAGTTGGAGGAAAGTAGAACTTGATGAGGTAACTGTACCTGCTCCCTTATTGGAAAGTAGTACATCACAGAAACCGGTTTCTGTGACACCTACACCAATTAGTGAGGAAGCTAATGATAATGATCATGAAACTGCAGATCAAGTTACAACCGAACCTCGTAGATCAATCAGAATAAGATCCGCACCAGAGTGGTACGGCAATCCTGTTCTGGAAGTCATGCTACTAGATCATGATGAACCTACGAACTATGAAGAAGCGATGGTGAGCCCAGATTCCGCAAAATGGCTAGAAGCCATGAAATCTGAGATGGGATCCATGCATGAGAACAAAGTGTGGACTTTGGTTGACTTGCCCATTGATCGGCAAGCAATTGAGAATAAATGGATCTTCAAGAAGAAGACTGACGCTGACGGTAATGTCACTGTCTACAAAGCTCGACTTGTTGCAAAAGGTTTTCGACAAGTTCAAGGGATTGACTACGATGAGACCTTCTCACTCGTAGCGATGCTTAAGTCTGTCCGAATCGTGTTAGCAATTGCCGCATTTTATGATTATGAAATTTGGCAAATGGATGTTAAAACTGCATTCCTGAATGGATTTCTGGGAGAAGAGTTGTATATGATGCAGCCAGAAGGTTTTGTCGATCCAAAGGGAGCTAACAAAGTGTGCAAGCTCCAGCGATCCATTTATGGACTGGTGCAAGCCTCTCGGAGTTGGAATAAATGCTTTGATAGTGTGATCAAAGCATTTGGTTTTGTACAGACTTTTGGAGAAGCCTGTATTTACAAGAAAGTGAGTGGGAGCTCTGTAGCACTTCTGATATTATATGTGGATGACATATTATTGATTGGAAATGATATAGAATTTCTGGATAGCATAAAGGGATATTTGAATAAGAGTTTTTCAATGAAAGACCTCGGTGAAGCTGCTTACATATTGGGCATTAAGATCTATAGAGATAGATCAAGACGCTTAATTGGACATTCACAAAGCACATACCTTGACAAAGTTTTGAAGAAGTTCAAAATGGATCAGGCAAAGAAAGGGTTCTTGCCTGTGTTACAAGGTGTGAAGTTGAGTAAGACTCAATGTCCGACCACCGCAGAAGATAGAGAGAAAATGAAAGATGTTCCCTATGCTTCAGCCATAGGCTCTATCATGTATGCAATGTTGTGTACCAGACCTGATGTGTGCCTTGCTATAAGTCTAGCAGGGAGGTACCAAAGTAATCCTAGAGTGGATCACTGGACAGCGGTCAAGAACATCCTGAAGTACCTGAAAAGGACTAAGGATATGTTTCTCATATATGGAGGTGACAAAGAGCTCATCGTAAATGGTTACGTTGATGCAAGCTTTGACACTGATCCGGATGATTCTAAATCGCACACCGGATACGTGTTTATATTGAACGGTGGAGCTGTCAGTTGGTGCAGTTCTAAACAAAGCGTCATGGCGGGATCTACATGTGAAGCGGAGTACATAGCTGCTTCGGAAGCAGCAAATGAAGGAGTCTGGATGAAGGAGTTCATATCCAATCTAGGTGTCATACCTAGTGCATCGGGTCCAATGAAAATCTTTTGTGACAATACTGGTGCAATTGCCTTGGCGAAGGAATCCAGATTTCACAAGAGAACCAAGCACATCAAGAGACGCTTCAATTCCATTCGGGATCTAGTCCAAGTGGGAGACATAGAAATTTGCAAGATACATACGGATCTGAATGTTGCAGACCTGCTAACTAAGCCTCTTCCACGAGCAAAACATGATCAGCACCAAGGCTCCATGGGTGTTAGAATCATTATTGTGTAATCTAGATTATTGAATCTAGTGCAAGTGGGAGACTGAAGGAAATATGCCCTAGAGGAAATAATAAAATTATTATTTATTTCCTTATATCATGATAAATTTTTATTATTCATGCTAGAATTGTATTAACCGGAAACATAATACATGTGTGAATACTTAGACAAACAGAGTGTCACTAGTATGCCTCTACTTGACTAGCTTGTTGATCAAAGATGGTTATGTTTCCTAACCATAGACATGAGTTGTCATTTGATTAACGGGATCACATCATTAGGAGAATGATGTGATTGACTTGACCCATTCCATTAGCTTAGCACTTGATCGTTTACTTTGTTGCTATTGCTTTCTTCATAACTTATACATGTTCCTATGACTATGAGATTATGCAACTCCCGTTTACCGGAGGAACACTTTGTGTGCTACCAAATGTCACAACGTAACTGGGTGATTATAAAGGTGCTCTACAGGTGTCTCCTAAGGTACTTGTTGGGTTGGCGTATTTCGAGATTAGGATTTGTCACTCCGAATGTCGGAGAGGTATCTCTAGGCCCTCTCGGTAATGCACATCACTTAAGCCTTGCAAGCATTGCAACTAATAAGTTAGTTGCGGGATGATGTATTACGGAACAAGTAAAGTGACTTGCCGATAACAAGATTGAACTTGGTATTGAGATACCGACGATCGAATCTCGGGCAAGTAACATACCGATGACAAAGGGAACAACGTATATTCTTATGCGGTCTGACCGATAAATATCTTCGTAGAATATGTGGGAGCCAATATGAGCATCCGGGTTCCGCTATTTGTTATTGACCGGAGACATGTCTCGGCTATATCTACATAGTTCTCGAACCCGTAGGGTCCGCACGCTTAAAGTTTCGGTGCCGATTGTATTATGAGTTTATGTGATTTGATGTACCGAAGGTAGTTTGGAGTCCCGGATGAGATCGGGGACATGACGAGGAGTCTCGAAATGGTCGAGACGTAAAGATCGATATATTGGACGACTATATTCGGACATCGGAAAGGTTCCGAGTGATTCGGGTATTTTCGGGGTAGCGGGGAGTTACGGGAATACGAGGAAGAAGTAATGGGCCTCATGGGCCAAGTGGTGGAAGAGAGGAGGCAGGGCGTGCGGCCCCGCTAGCCCAAACCGAATTGGACTAGGGGGCCAGCCCCCCTTTCCTCCTTTTTGCTCCTTCTCCTTCCTTCTCCTTCTCCTCCTTCCTTTCCTCCTCCTAGTAGGAGTAGGAAAGGGGAGTCCTACTCCTACTAGGAGGAGGACTCTTCCTCCTGGCGCACCCATAGAGGGTCGGCCGACCTCCCCCCTTTCTCCTTTATATACAGGGGCAGGGGCACCTCCAGAGACACAAGTTGATCAGTTGATCTCTCCCAGCCGTGTGCGGTGCCCCCCTCCACCATATTCCACCTCGGTCATATCGTAGCGGTGCTTTGGCGAAGCCCTGCATCGGTAGCAACATCATCACCGTCACCACGCCGTTATGCTGATGGAACTCTCCCATGAAGCTCTGCTGGATCGGAGTTCGTGGGACGTCATCGAGCTGAACGTGTGCTGAACTCGGAGGTGCCGTGCGTTCGGTACTTGGATCGGTCGGATCATGAAGACGTACAACTACATCAACTGCGTTGTGCTAACGCTTCCGCTTTCGGTCTACGAGGGTACGTGGACAACACTCTCCCCTCTTGTTGCTATGCATCACCATGATCTTGCGTGTGCATAGGAAATTTTTGAAATTACTACGTTCCCCAACACCCTTACCACGCGTTGCTTGGCCGACCTGCTCTGGCCAAGTTCATGGCTGTACCCCACTATGCCTACCTCAAGATGAAGATACCGAGTTCCAAGGGCATCATCACCATAGCCGGAGACTACAATAAATCCTCTGAGTGTGCGGCAGCTAGTAGCCGGCTGGCCGAGTCCCTCGTGATTGCTGAAGAGAAGAAGATACTGGATCGAGTTGTGGCCATGGCCGGCAAGCAGCCGACCCTGTCCCCCGACTCCAAGGAGTGTGATGCCCAAGGTTCTTTCCAGCCGACCAAAGAATCAAAGAAGGTACCTCTGGACCCGGAGCACCCAGAAAGGTTTGCCACCATCGGGGCAAACCTGGACAACAAATAGGAAGGCGAGCTCGTCGATTTCCTCCATGAGAATCGGGACATCTTCGCATGGTCCCCCAAGGACATGCCGGGTGTTCCGAAGGAATTCGCCGAGCACAAGCTACACGTCCGAGAAGGTGCAAAACCAGTCAAAGAGCCCCGCCATCGACTATCGGAAAAGAAGAGAAGGATTGTAGGAGAAGAGATAGCCCGACTTCTGGCAGCCAGCTTCATTATGGAAGTTTTCTTTCCAGAGTGGCTCGCCAACCCGGTCCTCGTGCTGAACAAAAATAACAAGTGGCGCATGTGTATAGACTACACTAGCCTCAACAAGGCCTGCCCCAAAGATCCCTTCACCCTGCCAAGGATTGATCAAGTAATAGACTCCACAGCCGGATGCGAGCTGTTGAGCTTCTTGGATGCTTTCTCAGGCTACCACCAGATAAAGTTGGATCCAGCTGACCGCCTGAAGACCGCCTTCATCACACCGTTCGGAGCTTTCTGCTACCTGACTATGACATTCGGCTTGAGAAATGCCGGTGCCACTTTTCAGCGTTGCATGCAGAAATGCCTCCTCAAGCAGCTCGACAGAAATGCCCACGTCTATGTAGACGATATTGTGGTGAAGACGGAGAAGCGTGGCACCTTGCTGGAAGACCTCAGAGAGACATTTGAAAACTTGCGCCGGTTTCAGATCAAGTTCAACCCCGAGAAATGCATGTTCGGAGTACCAGCCGGCCAGCTTCTAGGCTTCCTGGTCTCCGAACGCGGCATCGAATGCAACCCGATGAAGATCAAGGCCATAGAGAGAATTAAGATTCCCACCAAGCTACGAGACGTCCAGAAGTTCACCGGGTGCCTGGCTTCCCTAAACCGCTTGGAGCGCCAGAAGTTGCTCCTCAAGTGACCGGTTGGCACCCGGTGCAATCTCGACCCCTGCCTGTTGTCGCACGTCGCGGTAGGCCTCGATGGCTTGGGTAGCGGCAACGGAGTAACCGGGAAAGTAATCTGCAAAGAGAAGAAAGCAGTAGCACAAAATCAAAAGACAAACCAAATGGCAGGAGGCAGGCAAAGAATCCAAGAAGAAGGCGGCCTACCGTCGATTAAGTCTTCCACCCGGCTGTAGCCTTGATTCAGCGCCTGCCTTGCCTTGGCCCAGTTCGCCGCCTCGGTTTCATATTCAGCTTTGAGGCCAGCCTCGCTGTCCTGCGCCACCGTCAAGGCCACCTTGTGGCTCTCCTCCTGGTCGGCCAGTTTCTTGGCCAGGCGATCGCGCTCTTGAGCCAGGGCGGCGCACTCGGCCTCCTTGGCGCGAAGGGCGGACTGGGCTCCGCTTAGCTGGTCCCTCAAGTCATCATTGGCCCTTGCAGATATGAAGAAAGAAGTCGTCGGGAAAAGATCCGACCCGACTACTCAGTAGTCGGCCCGAATCTCGGGGACTACACCCAGTGGGTGCACTGACGCGCCCCCACTTGAGATAAAAGATGAAGCACTTACTCCGGCTCTCGGTCAGGTCAGCGGCCTTCTGGTCCAACTCCTGGCCTGGGAGTTGAAAGCAGTTGCGCGGAGGTTGTGGTACTCCTGCAGATAAGACAAGAGACGCGAGTAACAACAAGATGGCAATCAAAGTCTACTAAGAAGTTCCGAGCCGCCTGCTCAGCAGCTGACTCGGAACTCGCGGCCTACACCCAGTGGGTGCGCTGACGCGCCCCCACGGAAGAAATCAGGAGCAACCAATGAAAGGCTGGAGGACTCACCCGAATAACTGTTCGAGTCAAGAGAAACTCTTGAGTATACTGCTTCAGCGCGGCGGCCTGGGCCTGAAGCCGGCTCCGGACGTCCTGCGCCGCCACGTTCAGCGCGGTCGTCCCACCACCCGGCATCCACCCGGATGAGCTGTCAACGACCGCCTCCGGGTCCTGGGCCGACGGGCTGGCACCCGCATCCTTTTGCGGCTTCGGCGCTGAAGTCACCTTCCCTGCGCGCCGACGAAATGGCGACAGGACCACAAGGTCCGCCACCACAGTCGGCTCACCACCGGCCGGCTGCACGGGCGGCGCGTCGGGCCGGCCACCTTGGCCCTTTCTAGTCGGCGGCGTCGGTTCCGCCTCCCTCTCCATCACTGGCCGGCCGCGGCCGGTCTCCTCCGTCGGGGGCACTAGGATGTCGAGAGCCGCGGTGCGAAGGGGGATGACGAGCTGCGGAGGCTGGTTCTGCGGGGCCTCCGCCTCCCTCTCCGCGGCCGCGGCCTCCGCCTGGGCCTTGGCAGCCGCATCGGATCGCGTTTCCGCCGACTTCTCCCTCACCTCCCGAACCGCCCTCCGCTCCTCCGCCTCCCGCTCCTCCCGTGCCTCCCGCGCGTTCCGCTCCGTCGCCTCTAGGAGATCGGCGCGGGGATCCACATGGAGGGAGCTTAAATACCCTCCTACGGCTCCGACTATGGAGGCGGCAGGGACCCGCCCGAGGGAAAGTGGGGCCCTGTTTGATAAGTCAAGAAGAAGGCTTAGAAGAATATCAACCGAAGAAGAAAAAGAAAGGCGTCAGAAAAATGACACTTACGCTGACTCCTGCGGCTGCTTCACCACCTTGCGGAAGCGAGCCGCCTTCGCGGCCGCTTCGTCCCGCTTGGTCACCGCCGCGGTACTCTTGGGCTTCTTTGGCCGACTGCCGAAGTGGGTCGATGCGGCCCGGTGTTTCTGCGCGCCACCATGACCAGCCAGCGCAGCAGATGGGCCCGCGCCTTGATGATCGGGCGCCAGTCAGCGGCGCGGAATAACTTCGGCCTCATCGTCATCCGGCCAGTCCTCAAAGGCGGCGCCGAGCCCAGGGCCGCCTTCCTCGCCACCTTCCCCTATGATGTCGTCTTCCATGGCGGCCGCCCCTAGGTCCGGGTCATCAACGTCGTCCACCGCATGGTCAGGGAGGAACTGGCGTTCCACCCCTGCAGCCCCGGTTGCCGGTGGAAGCATGGGGTTCTGCCGAAAACAAGCTGACTGGTCATGAGTCGGCCATCGCGAACCTGGCAACAGGGAAAGAAGAAAAGAAGAGAAGCTTACCGTAGGCGGAGGATTGGCACGACAGTACGGCTCCTTGCCGTACTGCCACTCCTCGGTGAGCTTGCAGTTGGAAATATAGTTCACCATGTAAGACACCTCGGCTTCAGGCATCTCCTTGGTGCTTAGCCGGCACAGGTCAAAGCGGCCGCTCATCTGGCAGATCATGTGAGGCCGGCCCTGGAGCGGGAGCACCCGGCGCTCCACGAAGACGGCCACCAGGTCGGCCCCGGTCAGCCCCTCTGACTGGATCATCACTCAGAGCCGTGCAACGGAGGTGACCCCACCCTGAGACAGCGACCTAGCCTGGTAGGACCATGAGGGCTGCCTCCCAGCCGGCAGGCCGGCTACGTAAGCCGGCAGATTGACGAAGTCGCCTTGTGGAGCGACGTTCTTCACATAGAAGTAAGATTTCTGCCAGAGCTTCATCGACTGGATCAGCGGGATGGGCAGAAACGGATTGTTGTCGCTCGTCCTCCGCATGGCGATGAAAGCGCCGCATGGGGCTGGCAAGCCCGTGAAGATAGTGCCAAGCTTGCACTGGAAGAATTCCCCCAGAGTTTGAGGGTGGGGAGGACACCAAGAAATTAAAGCCCTCGCACAGGGCGACGAAGGAAAATAGCAGCATCACCGCGTTTGGAGTGAGGTGATGCAGCTGGAGATGATAAAACTCGAGGAAGGAGCGGAAGAACCCGCTCGTCGGCAGGCCGAAGCCGCGCAGGTAGTGCGAGCGGAAGATCACCCGCTCGTCCTCCTCCGGTGCCGGTGAGATCTCCCTCTCCGGCGTGAGACGGACCCGCACGTAGTTAGCGCCTGGCAGCCGCCGCGTCCGGCGGAGTAAGTCGGCGTGGTCGTCATGGACGTTGGAGCCATCCCAGGAGCTCAACAGCGCCATGGGGACGGCACGGCAACGAGAAAGGTGCGGCGACGGAGAGGCGCGCGACCCTGTCACGACAGAGCAACGGCGAGCCAAGAAGATTGGCGGAAGAGCCGGGCAGCGGCAGGAAGCTGTGGCGACGGAGAGGAAGAAGGAGAAGGAAGGGGCGGGGCAAGGACGAGTGTGCGAGCGTTCGCCGCTCCCCCTCCTCCCCCCTACTTATAGCCTCGTGCGGCGAAGCCGAGGAGGCGGGGCATGGGGGGACGTGGGATTAACTGCGCCCATTCCCCCATGTCCTGCAATTATTGTGCCTTAACGGCGTGCGGTAACCGCCGCCGGGAGGCGCGCAGTCCATCTGGGCTGCAGAAGATCCACGCGTGGACCGAGGCCCGGTGGTGGCGGGCCCCGGACTACGGCAGCGTCCCTTCGCGCGCGTGGGCTGGCAGGCCCTTCCAGCCGTAGGGTTCCATGTGGCGCGCAGGCGGCAAGCGGTCATCTCGTAGCCTGACTCACGCACCGCCTGGTTCCCCCCTTCAAGCTTCGAAGCCCTCTAGAAGACGGCGCACCTAATCAAAGCCGGCTCCCAGCTTTTGGCTCCTCAAGATAGGAAGCTGATTGAGCTTCTCGTCTTTTTTCTGCCTCGAAGCTCAACCAGCTTCGAGGACTACTGTCGGAGTAAATGACCACGGGTAGCCTAGCCAGCTCCCCTTGGCTCTCTAGAAAAATTATAGGCCGAACAAGCCTCCAAGCATCCAAGGCATGGGGCTGCCTTCCCCCAGCTGGCTACCTCTCAGGTCGGCTGCATGAAGGCGGCCCAGCCCTAAAGTCCTCGTGAAGAAAACCACAAGAGGGCCGGCTCCAAGAAGCCGGCCACAAGAAGGCCGACTCCAAGAAGCCGGCCCCCCAGCAGGCGTCCAAGATCGTGCCCTTAGAGTCTGCACCCACATAACGGCGATGAGACGGGGCGTGGCCAAAGTGAAGCCTGCCATCCCCGAATCCTGGGACGCGCATGACCACAGTGCGCCGTACGGGGCGGCCATCACCTGTCCGGTGCGGCACTGTTGCCATGTTGGCCATGACGTCACCCACGGCGAGCTGTCAATACGACCCGTGGGTGGCGGGCCCCCTCAGTCAGGGAGACGCCTAAAGGCGGCTAGGCCTCCCCCAGTCGGCTTGGGGTATGGCCGACTCCCAATAGCCGGCTAGTTCACTCCCTCGAAGGAGGCGCCTCATTAAGGAGATAAGACGAGGTAAGGCTACAACGATAAGCCGCCCGGTGGCAGCACTATAGCCTTGCCTACCACGACAAAGGCCTCGTCACCAAAGGCGAGGCAACAGTAACCAGCCTCCGACAAGACCCCCGAGCGGTGGGACCGCCCTGTCGACCAGAAGGCCGGCAGCCGGCGGGGTCCACCAGTCGGCGGGCCCCATCGGTCGGTGAGAAGCCGGCGAGCGTAGACACAGACGGCTAGGGCCCATGCCCAGCCGGATTACCATTGTACCCCTAGGGGGCAGGCTTATATAAACCCCTAGGGCACCCATGCAGGGGGAGCCTTTTCAGTAGTTTTAGACACCACATCGAGAGGAGAAGCGGGCTAGCCTTGCCCTTCTTCATCCTTTAACCGAACAGCTCAAGGAGCCTCTTGTAGCTACTTGTCGATCTAGTGACCATGCGGAGACCCCGCAGAGCAGCAGTAGGGGTGTTATCTCCACGGAGAGCCCCGAAGCTGGGTAAGATCCGCCAGCGTGCATGTCTTCGCCTTATCCCGTTTCCAGGCACCGGCGATGTTTTATTGGCTCCCACAATGATGAGCCACCCGTTGGCATATGTCACACCAACCACCCGACAGAGAGTGCAAATCCATAATACAAACTACTTAAAAGTTAAACCATAGCTAAAACATAGTAAAACAAACAGGAAAGGATGGAAGAAACCACCATTTCCTCGCCTGCCTCTTCCCCTTGCAGTTGCCGGTGCGGTTGTGCCCCTCCTCCATGTAGGTGTCGGCATGCGGCAGTGCATCTCGTCGGAGATGGAGCTAGGGCCGTCCGTCAGGTTGGAGTCGTCGGAGCACGTTTGGCCCGAGAGCCTCCATAGCGGGTGGTCTTGCTCCTTCGCATGGTGGGCCATCTTTGCCTTGGCCGCCGCCTCCTTGATTGCCTCGCGTTCCCATAACTCGATGCTGAGCCGGAGCGCCTTGTCATTCTTCCAGCGAAGGCGTCGTGCATCCATCTCCTCCATGGTAAGAGAGCGACAGAGGACCAATGCGAGGAGCGTGGCCTCGAGATCCACAGATGCACGGCCAGCGCCCCCCTTCTCCACCCCAACCCTCTCCCTCGCCCACTGCCCCTCGCGACGGGTTGCCCGTGCCTCTGATACGGGCGTCCTCATGCGTGCTGGCGCGGCCACATGCACGAAAACCCAACGGGGCTCGGGTATCACTTCCTAAGAGCATCTCGAGCCGTTGGCCCCCCAGGGGACTCGTAAAATCGCCGCCTAGGGGCGAACCAGCGCTAAATTCGGCTTGAGGGCGTTCGGATTCCCAGCCGCCGGCCCCAGGGTCACCCCTAGACGCCTTATTTAAAGTTTTTTGAACAAAGATTCGGCTAAAATTCGGCCAAAGGGACAAAGATTCGGCTAAAATTTGGAAAACATGACATTACTTAGGCGACTTAAATAGTTTTTTACATAGCAAAGTGAAATACTTAAAAAACAAAGGCCACAACTATAGGCCGAAGAACGCGCTAACCACGGCAAATTCGCCGCCGTCGCCGCCATCGCCGTTGTCCTCGTCGTCCTTCTCCTCCGTCACGCGACCACCTCTGCTGGACCCCTGCCCGGGGTCACCCTGGCAGACCGATGGTGGCGCGTCGTCGTTGAGAACGACAACACCTCCCTTGTCACGGCCACGGCGCCGAGCGGTGAGCTGCTCTAGGGCACGGCACTTTCACTCCAGCTCCGTCCGCACCTAGTCTTCGTGCACCCACTTCAAGGCCGCCACATCGTCGAGCCCCAGCTCGGTCTTCATGCTGGCAAGCCCTGGCTCCGTGTTCACACCGGCGAGCCCTAGCTCTGTCTTCACGGCAACGAGCCCCGGCACCGTCTCCGGCCTGACGACGCGGGGAGGGTCCGGGGAGGAGGTGCGCCCTCCCTTGTTGATGACGATGCCGGTGCTGCGGGTGCGCCGGCCGAGCGGCATCTCCGTGGGCTCGGCCTTGACGCTGAACAACGCCGGCGACCCAGAGGAGTGGGAGGCAGAGCGGGAGGAGGAGGAAGAAGAGGGCACCGTCCTCCTCGGCATCCATTGGCCACCGCTCTGGTGCAACAGCGGGGCGACAGGGTATGTCAACGGCGGCTCGTTGCCACCCTCGATGTGTTGGAGGATGGCGTGGAGCGTGCAGCCTGGGGCGCCCCACCACAGGCGGCAGCCATCGCTGTTCTTCGTCCCCGGGATGACCAGCGCACTGTTAGTGGAGGCCAGCCGCTCCGCCTGCCGGTGTTTGAAGTACGCCGCCCACACCTGGTGGTTGCCGGCAGCGTACTCCGGGAGGGCCCGCTGCTCCTCTGTTAGCGACACCGGGCAGCGGGGGGACGGGGACGCCCCAGCGCTGAGCTTCATCCGACCCGGCTCACAGGTCGGGAGGCGCCGGGATGTTCGCTTCGTGTAGGAGGTAGGCCTCCCACTCGTGCAGCGAGCGGCGGCCGAAGCCATTGGCCGCCGCCCCATCGCCAGGGAACCTCTCTCCCATCGTCGCGGCTGCGAATGGGAAGAGGGGAAGAGGAGGGAGGTCGGCAGTGGCGGCTGTGCACGGGAAGAGAGGGGGCTGCGGGTGGGTGCGCCCACCAGTGTGGGAGGTGCTGCTTTATATAACGGTCGGGGGCGGCATTGTGTGTGCGCGTGGCGAGAAGGGGTGTGTCGCCGTGCCACGCCGCTCATGAGGAATCAATGGAAGGCTGGCCGGCGGCAGCCTTGGCATTGATTTCCTGTGGGAAACCGAGGCGTTGAGGACGATGAGGCGGGGGTCGCTGACTCGGCGGGCCTATTGTTCGTTCGTGCCAAAAACAATTGCCCCAGTGCCCTTGGGGGCCCCAGCATGCTGGGTTCGTCTTGGGTCCACCGGCGTCAGTTTCGGGCTTAACCAGCAAAAAACGGGCTCTTGGGGGCGCCATTGGGCCGAATTTTCGGCGCCGGCGCTAAAAACGACTGTGGGGGCCTATTGGGGCACTAGTAGAAAAACGACCATTTGTCCCGGTTCGTAAGGCCCATTTGTCCCGGTTGGGGAACCGGGACTAAAGAGTCATTACTAAAGCCCTAAACCTTTAGTCCCAGTTCTTACACCAACTGGGATAGATGGGCCTCCACGTGGCCGCTGCGGCGAGCCCAGGTAGGAGGGGCTTTGGTCCCGGTTGGTGGCACCAACCGGGACCAAAAGGCATCCACGCGTCAGCAGCTGGCAGGAGCTGAGGTTTTTGTTTTTTTGAAAGGGGGTGGTTTAGGGGGTTTTGGGGGTTAATTTAGAGTGTTAATTAGCTAGCTAATAGAGAGAAGTGTCCTCTCTTATCTCCGTGCTTGGTTTACCAATGCTACTGCTATGCCTAAACGTGGCTTAGGTTGAAGTGAAGGCAACATATATGTGGTGCATGTCGAAATTAATACTAATCCTAACTTGATCAAGGTTGGATTATTACTACTTTCGACATGCACCACATGCTTGTTGCCTTCACTTCAATCCAATCCATATTCATTTCACCCACTGATATATAATAACTCTTCATGCTCACATCATGCATCATCATAATAACAAGTCCTACTAATCATCATCATACAACTTCTACTCGTTATTAATAACAAGTCATACGATCATCATCCTCATAGTCATCAAACCAACCCTATTTAATTGTTCTTAGTGCATGATCATCAGTACAAGATAGGACCTAAATACCCTCTTTAAGGTAAAATAGCATAAAACAATATAGGCCCTGACTCTCCATTATGGAGAATGGAAATCATCATGTCTCCAATTCTTGTGCTTCGCTGCCTTTTGCTTTCAAGAACCTCCTTACGACTGTCCATACATTTTTCCCATTCTGTGATTTTCATGTCTCCACTTCTTTTAGAAATCCGATATGGACATGTGAGATTTGTAGGAAGACCTGGCTGCATGTTGAAAACATTAAGGCGACCATTTGGATACATCAGATGAGGCACACAATCATCTGGGATTTTCTATTGAAAAACATAGTAATAACTTCATAGTTAGCAATGTAGTTAAGTTTTAAAAGAATTTATTCAAAAGATGCACGGATGTCGTAATAGTAAAAAATCTTACCATGGCATCTCCATGAATGTTACCGTAGTTCAACACGTGCACTAGTGGCACGTACTGACCATAATGTGGAGGAGTTTTATTATAGATATTGTAATTCTCAAGATCAGTACAAAATGCGACCAGATGATTTTTCTCCTGATAAGTTAACTTAGAGCCATCAGTGTAGTAGGTTCTGTCTACCATGTTCCGCACATTGTTTGAACAATGAAAATAAGATGTCAATGGAAATAAGCTGTCAACTATTTTGAAATTAACAATATAAATTAGTTAATAACTATGTTTGAGAAACTCACATAGCGGTAGAATTGGAAGCGTATCAATAAGGATCCAAATGTCCATATTGTCTTGGTCGATGTTAGGATCACCAAGATCCATGGTGACAAGCATACCCTCATAAAAACCATCATCTTGCAAAGTTCTTCCCAATGTTTTCAACCAACATGGGTTAGGCTCTAGAATTATACAGATTTATTTCAAAATCCACGTCATGATGGGTCCTTAGGTGAATTTTCTTTGTTTCAAAATTTTCATGGTCTTCAAAACCCGTCCTCTCCAAGACATAGCGTCTTGCATGGCATGGGATAAGCTAATAAAATTGTGAAAGATGAAAATTACACGTTAAAATAGTTGAAGTCATGCTTAATTACGAAAAAACACACTTGTCGTCATTGTGTACCGTTTCAACATCGAAGGTGTCCTCGAGCTTAATGCTGAAGCGCCGACCTTCGTCCAAGTGAGGCCTGTCGCATAGACCTCGGTCGTCGTGGCACCAGTCGCACTCCCCCGAGAGACTTTCGTCGTCTGAGTATGACATTTCCTATGTTCATAATTCAAATATTAAACTTGTACAATTAAATATATGTACTAAAAAACCCTATAAGCTATCAACTAATCAAATGCATACGCCTTGCATAGTGCTCTCCAGTTTTAGCATTCAAAGTAGAAGTAGTATTCAAATTAGCATGCATTCAATTATAAGAAAAACTACATCATCTCTTGCGTCCGTACATCGTCGAATATTATCACTAATACACCTTGAATAGTATCATACATATAGCATCGCTAATACATGTAGCTAGAACCGTCGCGCCTGACGGGTATCGGCGCGGCCGGTGGACACCCAAAGATAAGGAACCATCACATAATCATAGCTCCAGTGAGATCCCTAAAGAACCTGTCAGGTATTGTTGAACCTGCCCTCCAACTCAACCATGTAGCAACAAACGTGCTCGTCCTCCTCATTGACACGGTGACGTACCACCTCTGCGGTGTCCGGAAGCCTCAACACAGTCACTGGCCCACGCGACCGCCACCAAACAAGGTTCAGGTCAATGACGGGCTGGCTCCTCACCAACCAACGCCCCCGGGAAGGTAGCACCTCCCAATACCAGCCCGGCGGAGCCCAGTCCCGGACATGGCCCCTCTCAACAAGCAGTCCTCCTCCGCTGTGTCGATGACGAGGATGCGGGATAGGCATAGTCGACGTCAATGCAGGAATAATTGCTTGAACTAAAAACATAAACTAGTTCTATTAATTTTCTTACTAAAATAAACTACTTCTATAGTAAAATAAAGTAGTTTTATTAAATCAACTAGATCAACTACTAAGCACTTACTATAAATAAAATAAAGTAGTACTTACTAAAAATAAACTACTTCTATAGTAAAATAAAGGAGTTTTATTAAATCAACTAGTCCAACTACTAAGCACTTACTATAAATAAAATAAAGTAGTACTTACTAAAAATAAACTAGTTTAACTAGTTATATTATTTTTCTAACTAATTATATTAAACACTTTCTAAGTAGTACTTAGTAAAAGTTATCGGGGAGGGGGGTATATCGACAACGACATACCCGATAAAAAATAAGAAGAGGAAGAAGAGGAAAAAAAGGAGAAGAAGAAAGGAATAGAGGAGGAGATCGAGGAAAAAAGAAAAAAAAAGAGGAGAAGAAGAAGGAATAGAGGAGGGAATAGAACTCCTCTATTCCTTTTTCTTCTCCTCTATTCCTTTTTTCTATTTCTTCTTCTTCTTCTTCTCATCTATTCCTTCTTCTTCTCCTCTTTTTTGTTCTTCTTTTCATCTTCTTATTTATTTCTCCTCCTCTTCCTCTCCTCTTCTTCTTCTTCTTCTTCTTCTTCTTCTTCTTCTCCTTCTTCCTCTTCTTATTTTCCTTTTTCCTCTCCTGCTTTTTCTTCTAAATATGAACATATACATAAATGACTCTGATCATACACAATTTTCCTATACATACACAATATGAAAATATAAATAAATTGACAAAAAAATTCTATCAACAAAAGAAATCATAAAAATTCTATGAAAAAATTACAAAAGAAAAAAATCATATAAATTCTATGAACAAAATTACAACAGAAAAAATCATAAAATTTTGTGAAAAAAATTGACATATTCTTTGCATATGAACATACAAACATTAGCATATTCAACAATAATATCACCAAAAAAATCTATGAATAGAAAAAAATTCTAACTTTTGCATATTCTTTTGTGAATAAATTACAACAACTAAACATGTAAATAAATACAACTACACATCTAAATTAATACAACTACACATCCAAACTTAATTAGCTAGAAAATGCATATGCAGATAGGGCGCCTGACAATGAGGAGAATGAGCTCACTTCAGGGGGGCGGCGACGAGGAGGCAGGGCACGGGAACGGCGACGACGATGAGGAGGCAGGGCACGGGAACGGTGACGACGATGAGGAAGCAGGGCACGGCGATGGGCGACGAGAGGAGGCAGGGCCGGCGGCGTCGGGGTAGGGGTGGCACAGGGCGGCTACGGCGACGGCGGCGGGGTGGCGCGGGACGACGTCGAAGGCAGGGCGACGTTGGCGATGGCGAGGCAGAGGGGCAGCAGCCTGGCGGCGGTGTTAGGGCGGGGTCGAAGAACTGAACAAAAATTTTCACAAGTGATGTATATATAGACAGAGCATTGGTCCCGGTTTGTGCCACTAACCGATAGCAATACAACCCTTTAGTCCCAGTTGGTGCCACCAACCGGGACCAAAGGTCTCTTTTCAGCAGCCCAAAGGGCGGGAAGAGGAGGCCTTTGGTCCCAGTTGGTGGCACCAACCGAGACTAAAGGGGGGAATTGGTCCCGGTTGGTGCCACGAACCGGGATCAAGGGCACCCTTTCATCCCGGTTGGTGCCACCAACCATGGACAAATGCCCTGTACTGGAACTGCCGCGGTGCGGTGGGATGTTTAGTCCCACCTCGCTAGCCGAGAGGGGCTCGGAGTGGTTTATAAGCCCTGCCGAGCTGACCACTCCGAGCTCCTCTCTACTGCAGGCTTACGGGCCTAAATCCACTCTCTATGCTTGTGGGCCAACTGGGTTTCTAGTCGTATGCAGACTATGGTGTCCCAATAGGCGGCATTTTATTAAAAAAATTAGTTTTTTTGTTTTCTTTTTTGTTTTATTTTTTTCTAGTAACAGCAAAATACTTACTAGTTTTTCAGTTATTCTTTTTGATTTTAGGTAATACAAATTATAAACTTTTTGTTAGTGCCATTAATTTTCCAATTTGAATTCTTTGAAATATATGTGAATCACTAGTTTGTGATTAAATTTACTATAAAAGTAGATTTTGGGGTGATTCTTTTCCCTGCTATTTAATATTATTGTGTTTTATCATTATATTCAAAAACAGTCTTCGTTATTTTAGTTTCTAACAAAAGAAATATTTATGATAATTCTTTTTGCTATGAAAGTTTCTAACAAAAAAGGTTCTTTATGAAAATTATTTTTGCTTATAATATTTTGAACAGAAAATACTTTGATAATTTTAGTTGCATAAATTTTATATAATTTTAGTTTCAACAATACTAGAGGTTTATAAAACTTTTTAGTTGATTCCTTTTGCTATTAGAGTTTCATTAAAGTTTTCTACTTCATTCTTTTTTCTATTAGAGTTTCATTAAAGTTTTCTAGTTAATTATTTTAGTTTATTATTTTTGCTATTAGAGTTTCATAAAAGTTTTCCAGATCATTCTTTTTTATATTAGTTCATTCTTTGAGCTAAATGACCCTGAAATTGAAAAGCACTTCAGATGAACTCTGAAAAGGTTGAAAATTGGCATGGCATCATCATTTCACCCACATAGCATGTGCAAAAAAGTAGAGAGGGTTACGACAAAAACTGGATGCACTTCGTGTACAAAATGGACAACCTCTTTCGAAGTATCAGGGTTTCGGACGAAAACTCATATGTTACAAAGAGAATTCATTTTTTTGAACTTATTTGAACTCCAGACTTTTTGTGGGTTCAAAATGCACCATTCAAAGCCATATCATCAATTTTCAACCCTTTCTGACTTCATTTGTTATTTTTCATGCATTTACTGATTTGGTTGAGCTAAATGACCCTGAAATTGAAAAGCATTTCAAATTAACTCTGAAAAGGTTGAAAGTTGGCATGGCATCATCATTTCACCCACATAGCATGTGCAAAAAAGTAGAGAGGGTTACCGCAAAAACTGAATGCACTTCGTGTACAAAACGGACAATCTCTTTCGAAGTATCAGGATTAGGGTTTAGGGTTTAGTCATCATCATAATAGTTGTGGAGAGAAAAATCTTCACTTTTTCTTTGCTTGTGTCCTTTGATTATTGCGCCGTAACCATGGATAATCTTCATCGTTTATCAGGGTGCTTGGGTCAGCCTTGACTTTGAAGGGAGGAATTTCATGAAACTTTTCATAATATTCGGACATGTCTATCTTGCCCTCCATTCCCACGATGTCTCTTTTTACTGAAAGACCTATGTGGCGCTTTGGCTTATCATATGATGTGTTCGCTTCCTTATCTTTTCTTTTTCTCGGTTTGGTAGACATGTCCTTCACATAGAAAACCTGCACCACATCATTGGCTAGGACGAACGGTTCGTCAATGTACCCAAGATTGTTTAGATCCAATGTTTTCATTCCGTACTATGGGTCTACCTGTACCCCACCTCCTGACAGATTGACCTATTTGAACTTAAATAAAGGGACCTTAAAATCATGTCCGTAGTCAAGTTCCAGTATGTCCACTGTGTAACCATAATATGTGTCCTTTCCCCTATTGGTTGCTGCATCAAAGCGGACACCGCTGTTTTGGTTGGTGCTCTTTTGATCTTGGGCGATCGTGTAAAATGTAGTCCCATTTATCTCGTGTCCTTTGTAAGTCAATACAGTCGAAGATTGTCCCCTGGACAACGAGTACAACTCATCACAAACAGTGTTGTCATCTCTGAGACGTGTTTCCAACCAACTGCCGAAAGTCCTGATGTGTTCACATGTAATCCAGTCGTCACGCTGCTCCGGGTGTTTGGAGCGTAGACTGTTCTTGTGTTCATCGACATCCGGGTTCACCAAGGCAGAGTTCTATAGAACTGTGTAGTGTGCTTGAGACCAAGAATGCCCGTCCCTGCATATTATTGAGTCCCCTCCAAGCGTGCCTTTTCCAGCCAGTCTCCCCTCATACCGCGATATAGGGAGCCCTATCTTCTTAAGCCAGGAATGAAGTCAACACAAAACCCAATGACATCCTCTGTTTGATGGCCCATGGAGATGCTTCCTTCTGGCCTAGCGCGGTTACGGACATATTTCTTTAGGACTCCCATGAACCTCTCAAAGGGGGACATATTGTGTAGAAATACGGGGCCCAGAATGACAATCTCGTCGACTAGATGAACTAGGACGTGCGTTATGATATTGAAGAAGGATGGTGCGAACACCAGGTCGAAACTGACAAGACATTGTGCCACATCACTCCTTAGCCTTGGTATGTTTTCTGGATCGATCACCTTCTGAGATATTGCATTGAGGAATGCACATAGCTTCACAATGGCTAATCGTACGTTTTCCGGTAGAAGCCCCCTCAATACAACCGGAAGCAGTTGCGTCATAATCACGTGGTAGTCATGAGACTTTAGGTTCTGAAACTTTTTCTCTGGCATATTTATTATTCCCTTTATATTCGACGAGAAGTCAGTCGGGACCTTCATACTGAGTAGGCATTCAAAGAAGATTTCCTTCTCTTCGTTGGTAAGAGCGTAGCTGGCAGGACCTTCATACCGCTCTGGAGGCATGCCGTCTTTTTTGTGCAAACATTGCAGGTCCTCCCATGCCTCCGGTGTATCTTTTGTCTTCCCATACACGCCCAAGAAGCCTAGCAGGTTCACACAAAGGTTCTTCGTCACGTGCATCACATCGATTGAACAGTGGACCTCTAGCTCTTTCCAGTAGGGTAGGTCCCAAAATATAGAATTTTTTCTTCCACATGGGTGCGCGTCCCTCAGCGTCATTCGGAACAGATAGTCCGCCGGGACCCATTCCAAAGACTATGTGTAAATCATTGACCATAGAAAGTACGTGATCACCAGTATGCATGGCGGGCTTATTCCGGTGATCTGCCTCGCCTTTGAAATGCTTGCCTTTCTTCCGGCATTGATGGTTGCTCGAAAGAAATCGACGATGGCCCAAGTACACATTCTTCCTGCATTTGTCCAGGTATATACTTCCGGTATCAGCTAAGCAGTGCGTGCATGCGTGGTATCCTTGTTTGTCTGTCCTGAAAGGTAACTGAGAGCGGGCCAATCGTTGATGGTTACAAACAGCAATGATGCAGGTTAAATTCCTCCTGTTTGTGCTCATCCCACACACATACACCATTTTCAATCCACAGTTGTAAAAGTTCTACAACTAATGGCCTTAGGTACACATCAATGTCGTTGCCGTGTTGCTTAGGGCCTTGGATGAGAACTGGCATCATAATGAACTTCTGCTTCATGCACATCCAATGAGGAAAGTTATACATACATAGAGTCACGAGCCAGGTGCTGTGATTGCTGCTCTGCTCCCCGAAAGGATTAATGCCATCGGCGCTTAATGAAGGAAATATGCCCTAGAGGCAATAATAAAGTTATTATTTATTTCCTTATATCATGATAAATGTTTATTATTCATGCTAGAATTGTATTAACCGGAAACATAATACATGTGTGAATACATAGACAAACAGAGTGTCACTAGTATGCCTCTACTTGACTAGCTTGTTGATCAAAGATGGTTATGTTTCCTAGCCATAGATATGAGTTGTCATTTGATTAACGGGATCACATCATTAGGATAATGATGTGATTGCCATGACCCATTCCATTAGCTTAGCACACGATCGTTTAGTATGTTGCTATTGCTTTCTTCATGACTTATACATGTTCCTATGACTATGAGATTATGCAACTCCCATTTATCGGAGGAACACTTTGTGTGCTACCAAATGTCACAACGTAACTAGGTAATTATAAAGGAGCTCTACAGGTGTCTCCGAAGGTACATGTTGGGTTGGCGTATTTCGAGATTAGGATTTGTCACTCCAATTGTCGGAGAGGTATCTCTGGGCCCTCTCGGCAATGCACATCACTTAAGCCTTGCAAGCATTGCAACTAATGAGTTGGTTGCGAGATGATGTATTACGTAACGAGTAAAGAGACTTGCCGGTAACGAGATTGAACTAGATATTGAGATACCGACGATCGAATCTCGGGCAAGTAACATACCGATGACAAAGGGAACAACGTATGTTGTTATGCGGTCTGACCGATAAAGATCTTCGTAGAATATGTGGGAGCCAATATGAGCATCCAGGTTCCACTATTGGTTATTGACCAGAGACGTGTCTCGGTCATGTCCACATTGTTCTCGAACCCGTAGGGTCCGCACGCTTAACGTTACAATGATAGTTTCATTATGAGTTTATATGTTTTGATGTACCGAAGGTTGTTCGGAGTCCCGAATGTGATCACGGACATGACGAGGAGTCTCGAAATGGTCGAGACATGAAGATTGATATATTGGAAGCCTATGTTTGGACATCGGAAGTGTTCCGGGTGAAATCGGCATTTTACGGGAGTATCGGGAGGTTACCGGAACCCTCCGGTAACTTAAAGGGCCTTAATGGGCCTAGTGGAGGAAGAGGAGAGGAGGCCAAGGGGCAGCCGCGCGCCCCTCCCCCCAAGTCCGAATTGGACAAGGAGGGGGGCTGTGCCCCGCCTTTCCTTTCCCCTCTCTATCTCCTTCCTCCTCAAGTCCTAGTCCAACATGGAAAGGGGGGTGTCGGTGTCAAAACCAGCGGATCTCGGGTTGGGTGTCCCGAACTGTGCGTCTAGGCGGATGGTAACAGGAGGCAGGGGACACGATGTTTTACCCAGGTTCAGGCCCTCTTGATGGAGGTAAAACCCTACGTCCTGCTTGATTAATATTGATGATATGGGTAGTACAAGAGTAGATCTACCACGAGATCAGAGAGGCTAAACCCTAGAAGCTAGCCTATGGTATGATTGTATGTATATGATCTATCGACTAGCCTGGCCTCGGTTTATATAATGCACCAGAGGCCTAGGATAACAAGAGCCGAATACGCCAGTGGGGAGGAGTCCTTGTCTTGATCACCAATTCTTTGTAGAACCTTCCATGTATGCGGCAGCTGTCCGAACTGGCCCATGATTATACGGCCATGGGGGTCCTCGGCCCAATCTAACAGATCGGGAGATGACGTGGTGAGTACCCCCTAGTCCAGGACACCGTCAGGGGGAGTCCTACTCCCGGTAGGAGTAGGACTCCTCCTGGCGCGCCCCTTGCCTGGCTGCACCTCCTCTCCCTTGCTCCTTTATATACGGGGGCAGGGGGTGCCCCAGAGACACAACAATTGATCATTGATCTCTTAGCCTTGTGTAGTGCCCCCTCCACCATAATCCTCGATAATATTGTAGCGGTGCTTAGGCGAAGCCCTGCGATGGTAGAACATCAAGATCGTCACCACGCCGTCGTGCTGACGGAACTCTTCCCCGACATTCTGCTGGAACGGAGTCCTGGGATCGTTATCGAGCTGAACGTGTGCTAGAACTCAGAGGTGCCGTAGTTTCGGTGCTTGATCGGTCAGGCCGTGAAGACGTACGACTACATCAACCGTGTGGTCATAATGCTTCCGCTTTCAGTCTACGAGGGTACGTGGACATACTCTCCCCTCTTGTTTCTATGCATCACCATGATCTTGCGTGTGCGTAGGAAAATTTTGAAATTACTACGTTCCCCAACAGTGGGATCCAAGCCAGGTTTTATGCATAGATGTCATATGCACGAGTAGAACACAAGTGAGTTGTGGGCGATATAAGTCATACTGCTTACCAGCATGTCATACTTTGGTTCGGCGGTATTGTTGGATGAAGCGGCCCGGACCGACATTACGCGTATGCTTACGCGAGACTAGTTCTACCTACGTGCTTTGCACACATGTGGCTGGCGGATGTCAGTTTCTCCAACTTTAGTTGAACCGAGTGTGGCTATGCCTGGTCCTTGCGAAGGTTAAAACAACACCAACTTGACAAACTATCGTTGTGGTTTTTGATGCATAGGTAAGAACGGTTCTTGCTAAGCCCGTAGCAGCCACGTAAAACTTGCAACAAAAAAGTAGAGGACGTCTAACTTGTTTTTGCAGGGCATGTTGTGATGTGATATGGTCAAGACATGATGCTAAATTTTATTGTATGAGATGATTATGTTTTGTAACCGAGTTATCGGCAACTGGTAGGAGCCATATGGTTGTCGCTTTATTGTATGCAATGCAATTGCCCTGTAATGCTTTACTTTATCACTAAGCGGTAGCGATAGTCGTAGAAGCATAAGATTGGCGAGACGACAACGATGCTACGATGGAGATCAAGGTGTCACGCCGGTGACGATGGTGATCATGACGGTGCTTCGGAGATGGAGATCACAAGCACAAGATGATGGTGGCCATATCATATCACTTATATTGATTGCATGTGATGTTTATCTTTTATACATCTTATCTTGCTTTGATTGACAGTAGCATTCTAAGATGATCCCTCACTAAATTATCAAAGTATAAGTGTTCTCCCTGAGCATGCACCGTTGCGAAAGTTCTTCGTGCTGAGACACCACATGATGATCGGGCGTGATAGGCTCTACGTTCAAATACAACGGGTGCAAAACAGTTGCACACGCAGAATACTCAGGCTAAACTTGACGAGCCTAGCACATAATAGATATGGCCTCGGAACACGGAGACCGAAAGGTCGAGCGTGAATCATATAGTCGATATTATCAACATAGTGATGTTCACCACTGAAACTACTCCATCTCACGTGATGATCGGACATGGTTTAGTTGATTTGGATCACGTGATCACTTAGAGGATTAGAGGGATGTCTATCTAAGTGGGAGTTCTTAAATAATAAGATTAAGTGAACTTAAATTTATCATGAACTTAGTACCTGATAGATGGCCCGTGTTGTTGTTCCGTTGAATTTTAATGCGTTCCTTGAGAAAGCAAAGTCGAAAGATGATGGTAGCAATTACACGGACTGGGTCCGTAACTTGAGGATTATCCTCATTGCTGCATAGAAGAATTATGCCCTGGAAGCATCGTTGGGTTCCAGGCCTGCTGCAGGAGCAACACCAGATGTTATGAACGTCTGGCAGAGCAAAGCTGATGACTACTCGATAGTTCAGTGTGCCATGCTTTACGGCTTAGAACCGGGTCTTCAACGACGTTTTGAACGTCATGGAGTATATGAGATGTTCCAGGAGTTGAACTTAATATTTCAAGCAAATGCCTGGATTGAGAGATATGAAGTCTCCAATCAGTTCTACAGCTGCAAGATGGAGGAGAATAGTTCTGTCAATGAGCATATACTCAAGATGTCTGGGTATCACTACTAGGAAAAAGGCTACTAGCAGCGCGGGTAAAATGGCTACTAGCAGCGCGGGTACCCGCGCTACTAGTATCGTGCTACAGCTAATAGTTAGTAGTAGCGCGGGTAAACCCACGCTACTACTAACATTTTAGTAGTAGCGCAGGTGCAAACCCACGCTACTAGTAATGAAATAGTAGTAGCGCAGCAGGTTTTTCCCCACGCTACTACTAAAAAGTTAGTAGTAGCCTGGTTTCAAACCCACGCTGCTACTAATGAAGTAGTAGTAGCGTGTTTGGTTTTTCCCATGCTACTACTAACTAATTAGGAATTAAAAAAATAAAAGCCACCAATTCCATTCTATGCATACAATTCTAGCAACTAAACAAACACATATTTGCAATAAACCAGCTGCATTACACATCATTACTAATCCAAGATTTATAATAAACCAGCGGCATTAGAGCACATCCTGTAAGAGCATACAGAATTGTCATGGTTTTCAAGCCTTCAATTAAAACACCTACACTTCTTGCCAGCTAGTGCAAACACAGTTACAAGCAAACCAAAATGCATAAAAACACCAAACAATGGCATCTCTCCAAATGATCGGCTCCCTCTACATCCTTGCAAGCATCTTCACGATAAGCAAATCCGTAGGAAAATGTCAACTTAGCATGTGCTCCCTCTGTCAACTCTCCAGAGTAGATTTTATCCATTTCCCTGGCCATGTTCAAGAAACACTAAATTAAGAATATTTCTACTCTAAATACAGGAGGCATCAGGACAGAAAACAAAAGATGAGCAATATCATATGAGCAGAATAAAAAGGAGTTTGGACCATAGCATGGTTAACAATAAAATATAGTGCTCTAAAAAAAAGCAAGAGTGCAACATGTTGCCCTGTTCCCTTTCAAATATAACAACTTCTCAGTGAAGAAGATAATGCAAAAGCATAGTAAGATTAAAAGATAGCTGGCATGGAGTTGGCCATTCACATTCAAGTAACCAGTTCCATCGTAGGCTTGAGGATTGGAACCATACATCATTAGGTACTGCTGATGTGTTACTGTTAGCTGATACATCAGAGGTCCTTCCCCATTCTAGTCCCTCTTAATTATGTCGGTAAAGGTGAAAGATTTTTCACTAACAAATAGAGCATAAGACAGAGAAGCCATGTTAGTCATCTCCATGGTCAAATTTTGTGCTGCAGAGATAGTTTACAAGTCCGTTAAATGCAGCAAAGGACAACGATAGAGCAATATGAAATCAAACATTGATCACATGGTTCATAGACCGAACCATCCATAACAAAAAGAAGCACTTGGAGTTTAATACACTGTCCATTTGTGCAAAGTTTCCCAAGGGTGAAGAAATGCTTACTGGATAGAGCTTCTACCGGACCTGCCACCAGTCCCCTGAGCTGGTCCTTGAGAGTGTTGAGCTTTTCTGCCATAAAGAGATGCATCAGTTGAATCAATCACTCGTCGTTTCGTCAGCATTAATAATTCACAAATCGTAGTGCAGCCCATGGTAACTAATTGTCCGAAAGCTACACCCTCAACAGGCAGGAATTTCAAGCACAAACAAACTTAGATTTGCAAATTTAACCGGCTCACCACCATCGCTGAACTGGACAGTTGTACTATGCTTCAGATATTGGCCCCGTGCATGCGCATCGACCATCGAGTTCCCGAAAGGAAGAGGAACGATGACGGGGGAGGCGCGTACCTCGGTGTGCAACGCTGCCGCTGGCGAGCGAGCGGGCAGATAGGCAATCTGTCCGCTAGATTCACAAATTCAAAGAATCAATCTCTACAATCAGCAGTACTTCTAGATTTATATATTCAACGGATTTTCTAGGGAACGATCTGTCCACCGGGTTCCATTTTAGCCCACATCCATACTTTGAAAAACTGTATTTCTTACTTGGCAACAGAAGCATACTAAGATCATCGCATGATCTTGCTGAAAGTTAGTACAGCTTTCCAGTTTAACCAGTGACTGGCCTTGCTGCTAGTTGCTGCAGTAAGGCACTCCTAGCATAATATAGTTTCTAGAATCATCTGCAAAGAGAATGACATTGGTACGATGATGAATTTACAATCTTTAGTCTTAGCTAACACAACATACAACCTTTTCAACCTTAAAAATATAACAATTGTTCTTTCCTGAAGTTGTGCATCCTTCTACCTCTGTATCCTAATTTTCTAAGATGTCTTCTAGTTCTAGACATAGGAGATTTTTGTTTAATCCTTTAAGAAATCTATACTACTACAAATGGTCAATGAAAAATATTTTAATTGACTTCCTTATATATCACCAGGACCCAATTTTTTTTCTTGAGTTGACAGCTTTAATTTAACATGGTCCATGGAAAATTCAGGTTTGGACGGCGAGCCGGACGCCCCGGCGCTCCGCGGCCTTGCGGAGGAAGGAGAGCCACGGCAGCAGCTGGGCGCCATGGCGTCCCTCGAAACCGCCGCCCATGAAATATAAGGCACTCATCATGCATCGAAGGTGCTCCTGCTCCTCAAAACTAACGCCATTCCCAATTCGTACAGGTTCTATCGAAATGAACTGAGCCCCAGGCATGGCCGCACTAGCTGGCTCGTGAATAACGGCAGCATCCCCCACCCAAGTCCACAAAATCGAGCCAACTAACTGATCCGCGTCCCACCAAGCTAGCTACCCGTCCGAGATCGATCGAGGTCCGTCTAGCACGATGTCGTTGCACACAGGCCCCAGGAAATGGAATCCAGAGAGGGAGGGAGAGAGCAGAACATGGTGAGGGGTCGAGGCCGCCTCTCGCGGCGGCTTGCGTGGGGAGGGAGGCGAGGGCGCGGAGGAGAATGACGAGGAGGAGGGGAGGGGGAGGATGCGCAGGCGCGAGATCGCCATGGCCACCTACAGCCTGGAGCCGTAGGCGGCGGCGCTGGGGGGCAGGCCCTGCGCGGGCGGCTCCCCCTCCATGGCGGGTTGGGACTTCGGAGAGGAGGAGAGGAGGTGGGAGGGGAGACGGGATTGGGGATTTGGATCAGGCGTTGAGTGTTTTTTAGACATGGCGTGGGATGGTTGGTGGGGTGGGAGCAGATGCAAGTGGTAGCGTGGGGTTTATAACCCGCGCTACTACTATCGACTTAGTAGTAGCGTGGGTTTATAACCCACGCTACTACTACGGATGGTCCCGGAAGGCACGGTGGAAATCACTTAGTAGTAGCGAGGGGTAAAAACCCACGCTACTACTATTGGGTTATTAGTAGCACGATTTTCTCAAGCTCGCTACTGCTAATTAGCAGTAGCTTTTGTTTTTAAACCGCGCTGCTGCTAAGATTCTGTGTATAAGGTTTTTCCTAGTAGTGTATAATAATTACTTGATTCAACTGGGAGTTAATCTTCCGGATGATAGCGTCATTGACAGAATTCTCCAATCTCTGCCACCAAGCTACAAGAGCTTCGTGATGAACTATAATATGCAAGGGATGGAGAAGACAATTCCCGAGCTCTTCGCGATGCTAAAAGCTGCGGAGGTAGAAATCAAGAAGGAGCATCAAGTGTTGATGGTCAACAAGACCTCTAGTTTCAAGAAAAAGGGCAAAGGGAAGAAGAAGGGGAACTTCAAGAAGAACAGCAAGCAAGTTGCTGCTCAGGAGAAGAAACCCAAGTCTGGACCTAAGCCTGAAACTGAGTGCTTCTACTGCAAGCAGACTCGTCACTGGAAGCGGAACTGCCCCAAGTATTTGGCGGATTAGAAGGATGGCAAGGTGAACAAAGGTATATGTGATATACATGTTATTGATGTGTACCTTACTAATGCTGGCAGTAGCACTTGGGTATTTGATACTGGTTCTGTTGCTAATATTTGCAACTCGAAACAGGGGCTACGGATTAAGCGAAGATTGGCTAAGGACGAGGTGATGATGCGCGTGGGTTCCAAAGTCGATGTGATCGCGGTCGGCATGCTACCTCTACATCTACCTTCGGGATTAGTTTTAGACCTAAATAATTGTTATTTGGTGCCAGCATTGAGCATGAACATTATATTTGGATCTTGTTTGATGCGAGACGGTTATTCATTTAAATCAGAGAATAATGGTTGTTCTATTTATATGAGTAATATCTTCTATGGTCATGCACCCATGAAGAGTGGTATATCTTATTGAATCTCGATAGTAGTGACACACATATTCATAATGTTGAAGCCAAAAGATGCAGAGTTGATAATGATAGTGCAACTTATTTGTGGCACTGCCATTTAGGTCATATCGGTGTAAAGCGCATGAAGAAACTCCATACTGATGGACTTTTGGAACCACTTGATTATGAATCACTTGGTACTTGCGAACCGTGCCTTGTGGGCAAGATGACCAAACACACCGTTCTCCGGTACTATGGAGGGAGCAACAGATTTATTGGAAATCATACATACAGATGTATGTGGTCCCATGAATGTTGAGGCTCGTGGCGGATATCGTTATTTTCTCACCTTCATAGATGACTTAAGCAGATATGGGTATATCTACTTAATGAAACATAAGTCTGAAACATTTGAAAAGTTCAAAGAATTTCAGAGTGAAAATCATCGTAACAAGAAAATAAAGTTTCTACGATCTGATCATGGAGGAGAATATTTGAGTTACGAGTTTGGTGTACATTTGAAACAATGCGGAATAGTTTTGCAACTCACACCACCCGGAACACCACAACCTAATGGTGTGTCCGAACGTCGTAATCGTACTTTACTTGATATGGTGCGATCTATGATGTCTCTTACTGAGTTACAGCTATCATTTTGGGGTTATGCTTTAGAGACAGTTGCATTCATGTTAAATAGGACACCTTATGAATTATGGTTTGGCAAGAAACCAAAGTTGTCGTTTCTTAAAGTTTGGGGCTATGATTCTTATGTGAAAAAGCTTCAACCTGATAAGCTCGAACCCAAATCGGAGAAATGTGTCTTCATAGGATACCCAAAGCAGACTATTGGGTACACCTTCTATCACAGATCCAAAGGCAAGACTTTTGTTGCTAAATTAGGAAACTTTCTAGAGAAGGAGTTTCTCTCAAAAGAAGTGAGTGGGAGGAAAGTAGAACTTGATGAGGTAACTGTACCTGCTCCCTTATTAGAAAGTAGTCCATCACAGAAACCGGTTTCTGTGACACCTACACCAATTAGTGAGGAAGTTAATGATGATGATCATGAAACTTCAGATCAAGTTGTTACTGAGCCTCGTAGATCAACCAGAGTAAGATCCGCACCAGAGTGGTACGGTGATCCTGTTCCGGAAGTCATGCTGCTAGATCATGATGAACCTATGAACTATGAAGAAGCGATGGTGAGCCTAGATTCCGCAAAATGGCTTGAAGCCATGAAATCTGAGATGGGATCCATGTATAAGAACAAAGTGTGGACTTTGGTTGACTTGCCCAATGATCGACAAGAAATTGAGAATAAATGGATCTTCAAGAAGAAGACTGATGCTGACGGTAATGTTACTGTCTACAAAGCTCGAATTGTTGCGAAAGGTTTTCGACAAGATCAAGGGATTGACTACGATGAGACCTCACCCGTAGCGATGCTTAAGTCTGTCTAAATCGTGTTAGCAATTGCCGCATTTTATGATTATGAAATTTGGCAGATGGATGTAAAAACTGCATTCCTGAATGGATTTCTGGAAGAAGAGTTGTATATGATGCAACCGGAAGGTTTTATCGATCCAAAGGGAGCTAACAAAGTGTGCAAGCTCCAGTGATCCATTTATGGACTGGTGCAAGCCTCTCGGAGTTGGAATAAACGCTTTGATAGTGTGATCAAAGCATTTGGTTTTTACAGACTTTTGGAGAAGCCTGTATTTACAAGAAAGTGAGTGGGAGCTCTGTAGCATTTCTAATATTATATGTGGATGACATATTGCTGATTGGAAATGATATAGAATTTCTGGATAGCATAAAAGGATACTTGAATAAGAGTTTTTCAATGAAAGACCTCGGTGAAGCTGCTTACATATTGGGCATTAAGATCTATAGAGATAGATCAAAACGCTTAACTGGACTTTCACAAAGCACATACCTTGACAAAGTTTTGAAGAAGTTCAAAAATGGATCAAGCAAAGAAAGGGTTCTTGCCTGTGTTACAAGGTGTTTAGTTGAGTAAGACTCAATGCCCAACCACTGCAGAAGATAGAGAGAAGATGAAAGATGTTCCCTATGCTTCAGCCATAGGCTCTATCATGTATGAAATGCTGTGTACCAGACCTGATGTGTGCCTTGCTATAAGTCTAGCAGGGAGGTACCAAAGTAATCTAGGAGTGGATCACTGGACAGCGGTCAAGAACATCCTGAAGTACCTGAAAAGGACTAAGGATATGTTTCTCGTATATGGAGGTGACAAAGAGCTCATCGTAAATGGTTACGTTGATGCAAGCTTTGACACTGATCCGGACAATTCTAAATCGCAAACCGGATACGTGTTTACATTAAACGGTGGAGCTGTCAGTTGGTGCAGTTCTAAACAAAGCGTCGTGGCGGGATCTACATGTGAAGCGGAGTACATAGCTACTTCGGAAGCAGCAAATGAAGGAGTCTGGATGAAGGAGTTTATATCCGATCTAGGTGTCATACCTAGTGCATCGGGTCCAATGAAAATCTTTTGTGACAATACTGGTGCAATTGCCTTGGCAAAGGAATCCAGATTTCACAAGAGGACCAAGCACATCAAGAGACGCTTCAATTCCATTCGTGATTTAGTCCAAGTGGGAGACATAGAAATTTGCAAGAAACATACGCATCTGAATGTTGCAGACCCACTGACTAAGCCTCTTTCACGAGCAAAACATGATCAGCACCAAGGCTCCATGGGTGTTAGAATCATTACTGTGTAATCTAGATTATTGACTCTAGTGCAAGTGGGAGACTGAAGGTAATATGCCCTAGAGGCAATAATAAAGTTATTATTTATTTCCTTATATCATGATAAATGTTTATTATTCATGCTAGAATTGTATTAACCGGAAACATAATACATGTGTGAATACATAGACAAACAGAGTGTCACTGTATGCCTCTACTTGACTAGCTTGTTGATCAAAGATGGTTATGTTTCCTAGCCATAGACATGAGTTGTCATTTGATTAACGGGATCACATCATTAGGAGAATGATGTGATTGACATGACCCATTCCGTTAGCTTAGCACATGATCGTTTAGTATGTTGCTATTGCTTTCTTCATGACTTATACATGTTCCTATGACTATGAGATTATGCAACTCCCGTTTACCGGAGGAACACTTTGTGTGCTACCAAATGTCACAACGTAACTGGGTGATTATAAAGGATCTCTACAGGTGTCTCCGAAGGTACATGTTGGGTTGGCGTATTTCGAGATTAGGATTTGTCACTCCAACTGTCGAACCGGTATCTCTGGGCCCTCTCGGTAATGCACATCACTTAAGCCTTGCAAGCATTGCAACTAATGAGTTGGTTTCGGGATGATGTATTACGGAACGAGTAAAGAGACTTGCCGGTAACGAGATTGAACTAGGTATTGAGATACCGACAATCGAATCTCGGGCAAGTAACATACCGATGACAAAGGGAACAACGTATGTTGTTATGCGGTCTGACCGATAAAGATCTTCGTAGAATATGTGGGAGCCAATATGAGCATCCAGGTTCCGCTATTGGTTATTGACTGGAGACTTGTCTCGGTCATGTCTACATTGTTCTCGAACCCGTAGGGTCCGCACGCTTAACGTTACGATGACAGTTTCATTATGAGTTTAGATGTTTTGATGTACCGAAGGTTGTTCGGAGTCCCGGATGTGATCACGGACATGACGAGGAGTCTCGAAATGGTTGAGACATGAAGATTGATATATTGGAAGCCTATGTTTGGACATCGGAAGTGTTCCGGGTGAAATCGGCATTTTACCGGAGTACCGGGAGGTTACCGGAACCCTTCGGTAACTTAAAGGGCCTTAATGGGCCTAGTGGAGGAAGAGGAGAGGAGGCCAAGGGGCAGCCGTGCGCCCCTCCCCCCAAGTCCGAATTGGACAAGGAGGGGAGGGCGGCGCCCCCCTTTCCTTTCCCCTCTATCTCTCCTTCCTCCCCAAGTCCTAGTCCAACATGGAAAGGGGGGAGTCCTACTCCCGGTAGGAGTAGGACTCCTCCTGGCGCGCCCCTTGCCTGGCCGCACCTCCTCCCCCTTGCTCCTTTATATACGGGGGCAGGGGGCACCCCAGAGACACAACAATTGATCATTGATCTCTTAGCCGTGTGCGGTGCCCCCCTCCACCATAATCCTCCATAATATTGTAGCGGTGCTTAGGCGAAGCCCTGCGATGGTAGAACATCAAGATTGTCACCACGCCGTCGTGCTGACGGAACTCTTCCCCAACATTCTGCTGGATCGGAGTCCGGGGATCGTCATCAAGCTGAACGTGTGCTAGAACTCGGAGGTGCCGTAGTTTCGGTGCTTGATCGGTCGGGCCGTGAAGACGTACGACTACATCAACCGTGTTGTCATAACGCTTCTGCTTTTGGTCTACGAGGGTACGTGGACATACTCTCCCCTCTCGTTGCTATGCATCACCATGATCTTGCGTGTGCGTAGGAAATTTTTTGAAATTACTACGTTCCCCAACACTTAAACCAAACCATACATTCCTTAGGTCACCAGCAAACTCAGCCCTATACTTTTTCTCGATTTTTCTCCACCGCGACCTGTTAGCGGGTGCTCTCAACTTCCCGTCTTTCTTACGGTCCTTTCTGTGCCATCGCATCAACTTGGCATGCTCTTCATTTCTGAACAAACATTTCAACCGTGGTATTATAGGAGCATACCACATCACCTTCGCTAGAGCACCCAAATGCCCTCCCCTCGAACTAGCGTGGCTCGGGCATTTCATTGAACACCTCATGTGCATAGGAGGTGAGGTAGAGCACCCAAATGTCCTCCCCTCGTCGACCAAAAAAATAGAGCACTGTGGAGTGCTCTGCTCGCCGGCGGGGGGGGGGGGGGGGGGGGGGGGGGGGTATATATAGGCAACTCATTTGTCCCGGTTCATGGCTGGAACCGGGACTGAAGGCCACCCTTCTATCCCGGTTCGAGACACGAACCGGGACCAATGTATGTGGGCCAGGAGCGAGGCCCATTGGTCCCGGTTCGTGCCAGGAGCCGGGACAAATGGATCCAGACAAACCGGGACCAATGCCCACGAGGCCCCGGCCGGGCCCCCTGGGCACACGAATCGGGACGTATGCCCCCCATGGGTCCCGGTTCGTGACTGAATGGGGACTAATGGGCTGGCCAGGCCCCAACCAAAGCCCTGTTTTCTACTAGTGGGGACGCGGCTGGAGATGCTCTAACCGGATGAAACCCGCATTGGTGGTGGTGGGCACCTGGAGGACATTGGGAGCAGAGTGGCCAGAGCTGCGCGATGGGCGAGACGGGCCAGCGTTGTGTTGACGGGTGACGAGTGTTGCGGAAGAGGAACCACCACCGCCTCTGCCGCCTTGGTCGAACCGCGACCTTCTCAACACGATGCCCATGCCACCTCCTCCACATCGTCGGGCTCTGCATCGCTCAACAAGCTCGACTAGTCATTGAAGCCGCCGGATTCGCCACCAGAGTCAGCGTTGTGCCGTCACCGACCATTGATTCAGATAGGAGGGGTTGGGAGTGGGGTGGATGGAGAAGGGAGTGGAGTGGACAAAGAAGGGAGTGGAGCGGACTACAGATTAACTTTGATCTAGGGTTCTTCATATGGGGATATTTGTGAGGTCGGACGGGGATATTTGTGAGGCATGGGTGGGCTAGACTGGGCCAAGCCAATGTGGCAGACGCGCACGGGTCGCGCCATATCCATCCTAGATTTGGGCTGGATATGAAGGGCGCTAGACAACCAGGACATTTGAGGCGCGAGACCGGGTCAGTTTTTATCGATCGATCAGTGACTGGGCCGCCTATCTAGGCGTTTGGGGATGGTTTGAGATATATCCGCTTATCCTTTCATCCTTTTCTGTATTGCACATACTAGCAAAAGAGTCCGTGCGATGCAACGGGAAAAAAATACCACACGTCCTTAACACAATAACCATGACTCAGAACCCCAATAGGTCCACGTTCTTTGTTTCAATATGGCATCTTATCAGTCTTGCCGGTTATCCTTCTTCCCACTCTCGTCGGCGGACATGCATGGTCATAGATGGTTTCTTTCGTCTCCAATTTTTTTGTTGAGGTGTTCATCTTCAACTTGAATTGACACCGGTACGAAAGAAAGACGGGTCATGCACTACTGATTAACGTTGCATCCTAAACAACATTTTAAAAATTATTGACATGTAGAACAACATCATATTCAGATCTATGCATTTTTTAAATTAATTTTCATCTATAACATGTTAAAATTGGAGTTAGGGTTTATAAGATATGATTATTTTTTAAGCTTTTTGAATCTGCCCCTAAACAACATTTAACAATGATTAACGGGTGAAATACCATCATATGCATACTCTACACATTTTTCTAATCAAGTTTCATGTATAACATGTTAAAATTGGAGTTATGGTTTAAAAGATATCAATATTTAAAAACATTTGAATCTATATATAAAAAGGTTATTTACTAGACATACAGTGGGTTTATTAACCAAAATCTCATGGGGTTTTCTAAAAAAGTGAAACAATTTCTATTCTCACTTTCAATTGGACTGTGGGTTGATTAACCAAAACCTCAGGGCGTTTTTTGCAAAACACGAAACGTTTTCCTGTTCTCACTTTACAGGACCACGGGTTGATTTCATGAAAGTGTAGAGTCTTTTTTTGCGAAATGTGTGACAACCATGAACAAAAACAGTCAGTGCTTTATTATTAGAATAATAATATATCCATACCTCCGTGTCAGATGCTATTGGCCAATCCGTGAAGCCAAAAGAAACACGCTATGGGTCGGCCGCGTCGAAATACCGCGCTACAAGTTATCCCAGAAAAAGAAAAGGGTGGTTGTGCGCAGACGTGGCTATCCTGCTGTACCACGAGCTTGTGAATGTACATTTTTTTAAAGATAGACACAGACATTTATACATACGCATATACACACATCCTTATAAACGAACACACACGGCATACTTCAGAGACTGAGCAGGCACATCATCTTAAGATTGACAAAGTCGCTTTCATAGTCGATCGAAACGTATCCTCCTACCGAGCGCACATCGTGAAAGACCTGAAATAAATCCTAAAAATGTGAGGATCCATGTCTAGTTTAGAACATGAACATCATGGGTTAGGGATACCACCGTCCTTATAAGTTGGGTCGCAAAGGAGACATGCACTTGATCGGTATTGCAGCCGTGCAAGGATATGTACAGGTCAAAATTGCCTATAGATTGACAAATTAAAATTTCTAAAGTAGACATGGCTATATCTGATTGGTACTTCAATGGCTCACTAAAAGGAACTATAATAACGTTATGTAAGTGGGCTATACGGGTTTAAATATTAAATTTTTGTTGAGTTAAAAAAGAGAAAAGAAGCGGGTGGTAATTTATTAAGGGCTAACTGTAGCACTGGCTCCAACAAACTTTGTGAGAGTGTGAGGTGGGATATGCTTAATAAAGTAGTACTACTTCATTGTAACCAACTGCCATACATATTGGTCATGAGGTTGACTAAAAAACACGACATCATTTTATAGGCATCAACTGGCTATAATATTCAGGCATAGTACCATAGTACCGTAAGAGAGTTTGCAGAGACTTCAAATCATCAACTGGCTAGGTCTAGATTTGTGTTTTTAGCGAGTGGTACTGTGTTTTTCTTCATAAACAGCTAGTGGTACTGTTATGGATGAGTAACCCTTTATTTTCAACTGGAGTCTTTTTTAGCAATTTGGTGTGTCATCTTTTGATAGGCCCCCTGACTTCTCTCTCCGTCTCATGGTTCAACGAACCGTTGGCAAGTACATTGATTGATAAAATTATCTTAATTTATGGCTGCCACTAATCTAGAAAAGACAATAAAATGTGATGAGCCATATTGTTGCTAAGAGATTATCTTTTAATTAAGAGAAGACAAGCATTTTCTTCTGGCTTTTTTTTTCTTCACCACAACAGATATTCTACGTGGCATTTATAAGATAGCATCATTGTACATGCTCTTACTCGCAGACAAACAAGCAAATCTTCAATTTTGCTCGTAGGTCAATTGCAGCCACTACTGTCACATGGACATTCTTTTGGCCGGCTTAAACAAGAACTAGCGGGGAAAGGTGCGACGGATGGCCGTTTCGAATTTATTCAACCTATTTGGTTGGCGGGCTTCTAGTAGCTTTGTGATGCATGATGGCTCATTATTTCCTACATCTTTTCGTTTCATTGCTATTCAGGCTGCCCGTTGGGGCTTTTATTATGTTTGAACTACATTTGTACTTGATCATATATAAATGATGGAATAATTAATTAATGGTTGTGTAAATCACTCGATGCAAAGGTTGGGCAGTCTTTCCTCTTTTTGGAAAAAGAAAAGAAATTTATACTACATCATACGTGCCCTACTCTGTGAGGCCGTAACTCCCTTGCTCTCTCTCTCTCTCTCTCTCTCTCTCTCTCTCTCTCTCTAGCTTTTTTAGAGGTCGGCTGTTTGGTACAAACAAGTTATTGCGCCGCGCAGGTTAAATTCAGGCCCATGCCAAACTAAAAAATGAGGCCTATTTCCCTAGAAAAACAAAACTATAATCAACTTATCTATAATTCCTTTATGATATCAAATTAAATCCTCTATTTTTAATTTGTGTTCTCATGTTTCTAGTAACCAGATTCTTATTCTCTAGAGGACATAACTCGGATCTTGAAACACAAGACATCTAGACCAGTTATTTGTAAGTATACAAATGATGAAAAGAACAAAATTCAAGGGATACACATCAAACAGATAGCAACAAACTGTTTGTAGAACTGAGACCGTGGAACTCACAGACATCAAACTTAGTCTGGTCGAAATTTCCATGGACGAGGCGTGATGAGGGGCTGATGGAGAGGTAAGACGCCATCACAACGAGATTGATCAGCTGATTGCAAGGACGAAGATGACACGCCCTTGATTAGTAGTTGTGAGCTGATCAACTATCTGTCGGGCTTAGGATGATTGCAAAGCAAAGAATAAGTTGACCTCTACCTTCCTGTTTAGCCTTTTCTCCGATAGATAGAGTACCATATGCATAGCTGTGTATTCCTAAGCATGCACCATGGAACGCCAGAGTGTCTCTATCGTATTCAAACCCACAACTCAGGGCGCATTGGATAGAATTTTTCTTCCAGGTGCCTTCCATTCATAAAGCATAAGCATCAACAATGCTTGTTCATCAACTATACTTTGGCAGTAGGTTGTTCTACTTTGGCAATCGGGAAGACTTGATTTCATTAACAAGGTGAGCTACTGAGTGAAACAAAGTTGTGTGTGTCTATATATATAACATCATGCAGGGTGGCCCGGCAAAAAGAGGCTGTGTGAGTAACAACTCATTAAACTATATGTGCGATAGGGAAAGACAGTCGATGAGCCTTCCAAGGTACAGAAAACTCGCATTTTGGTGCTCAGTGTCAACCAACTTTTTTTTTTTGAAAAATCATGCCGGGGGGGGGGGGGGGGGGGACCTGAATATATTTCTCAAGTTTGTAACCCATCGTTTGACTGATTACAAGGTGAAATTACATAAGAATGTGTAACCTAGATAAGAGGTAGGAATGCCATGAGGAGGCGGCCTGCTTTTCCTCTGTTTTCTTCATCCGGTGCGTCCAGAGCATGAGATCATCAATGATTCTCCTAAGAGTGAGGATACTGTGGTGGTTTTTCTGCCTGAAGGTCATAGCATTTCTGGAGTCCCAAATCTTCCATAGAATAATGAGGAGGATGGAGTGCCAGACTGACGCATCCAGCTGAGAGGGGAGACGGCAGGCCAACAGATCGTCAATGGTGGCCGAAGGGTAAATGCCAATCCATTGCAATATCCGCTGCGCGAGTGGGAAGTCGATAAATATGTGTGAGCGTGTTTCACCATCGAACCCGCAGCGTGCGCATAGTCAGTCAGAGACCATGTGCCTGCGGAGTAGGTTGGTTTTAGAGTTGAGTCAATCCTGGAACAGCAGTCATGCAAAGATCTTCACCCGGTTTGGAACGCATGAAGACCAGATTGGAACGGCATGCACATCATTGTCAGAGGTGTTGCCCATGGTTAGCGTGTAGGCGGCCCTGGTGGAGAAGCACAGGCCACCATTGAGGTGGCGCTCGTCTGGCCCAGTCGACAGCTAGAAATCATGCAGGAGAGACAACACGGAGCACAACTCGGCAGTAGCATTAGAGGTTAGGCGGTTCTGTAGGATTGAATCTAAACCGTAGTTAAAAACAGTAGCCACACGAGCGAGGGGTAGAGCGGTGTGAGCGTAGAGGCAGGGGAATAATGTAGTGAGAGGTTTCTGGTGAATCCATGTGTCTAACCAGAAATATGTATTTGTGCTAGAGTTGGTTAGAACAAAGGAGATGGCATGGAGTGCTGGTAGTTGCCGGTTTATAGTTCGATAGATGAAGTAGTGGTTGTTTTGTGGGGTGATGAGAGCATTGGGGTGTTGCAAGGCGATCCAGTCTAGCCAAGGTGTTTGGTCCGGAAGTAGAGCTTTTACGGTGAATTTCATTAGCAAACAGTTGTTCTGCTTAAGCAAGTTTTTTAGGCCTAGACCACCACTATTTTTTGGTTTACACACGTATTTTCAGGCAACTAAGCATTGAGCACTAGTACAAGTTTCCTCAGCGGCCTAGAAAAAGGCTTGCCGAATCGAGTCTAGGGTTTTTAGAATGTTTTTGGGGATGAGGAAGACAGACATAAAATAAACTAATATGGAGTCTAGGACTGCGGAGAGTAGGGTGAGCCTGTCCCCTTTGGAGAGGATTCTTGCACGCCAACCCATTAAGAATTTTCGACATCGTTTGATTATAGGTAGGAAGGCATTTGAGGGTAGTCGTGTGGGTGCTAGGGGAAGGCCTAGGTAGATCTGAGGGACGGTTGAGGATGGGGATTGCATTGTGGAGGCAATGGAGGCCGCAAAGAGAGGGGTGATATGCATGGGCATGAGCGTTGTTTTAGTGAAATTGATAGTGAGGCCGGTTGCCAAAGAGAAGTCGTGTAGGATGTTTTTTAGTTGTTGGGCGCCGTCATTGGATGCTTTAGCGATTATTAGGGTGTCATTGGCATATTGCAGGACAATTGGCGGGAGATGTGAGAATAGGGGGTAGGTGAGGTGTGATAGGTTGCAGTCTTGCCGGACCATTTGTTGCAAAAGATTGGCAACAATGATGAAGAGGTAGGGTGAAATGGGGTCTCCCTGTCTAAGGCCGATCTTACAATTAATCCAATTACCGGGGATCCCGTTGAGCATAACTGTTGTTTTCCTGGTGGAGAGAAGGTCATGAATCCAAGCTGTGAATTTTGGTGGGAAACCATGACAGCGTAAAATGGATATAAGGGAGTCCCAAGAGAGCGAATCGAAGGCTTTGCTAAAGTCTAGTTTAATTACCATTGTTGGAGCCTTCCTGGTGTGGCAGGCGCCGACGAGGTCGGCAGCGTAGACGAAGTTTTCGGCGACGCAACGGCCTGAGATGAACCCAGTTTGGTTTCCGTGAACCAGTAGAGGAATCAAGGGTTTTAGTCTGTTTGTGAGAACCTTTGCGACGGCATTGATGGGGCAGTTCTAGAGGGAGATGGGGGCGGTAGGCGTTAGGAGTGTCTGCAAGGTCTTTTTTGGGTAGCAAATTAGGTGTGCTCGGTTTAGGCATTCAGTTTGAGCAGTGAGGTTTTGGAAGTCTGTCATGAAGGAAAATATAGGAGCCTTAACAAGATTCCAATATTTTTTATAGAAGAGCGGTCCAAAGCCATCTGGTCCAGGGCTAGCGAGGTGGTTCATTTGGAGAAAATCGTCTTTTATTTCTTCATTTGTGAAGGGGGAGTCGAGTGTGTTAAGCTGTGGTAAGGTCTGTGGGTAGTAGTTTGTGGTTGGAATGACCAGTAGGTGGGAGGTGTGGATCCGATAATTGCTGTGAAGTGATCTTTGAGGATAGTTGCTTTTTGAGCGTGAGAGTGGAACTCATTCCCATCAGCTAGGAGGGAAGTTCTAGTATTTTTACGGAGGCGCTGGGACGCAGCGGCGTGAAAATACTGAGTGTCCTTCTCGCCTCCAATGGCCGCTCGAACTTTGCCACATTGTTTCCGGAAGGCCATTTTTTCAGCAATCACTGAGCGAAGGGTGTCAGAGACTACCAGCCGAAGCAATGTTTCGGCGTTAGATAGAGGTCGAACCTCCTCTTTGAGATCAATGAGGTTAATTATTTGTTTTGCAGTGACCTCGTGATGGTGAGCTGGTGATCGTTTTGAGGCCCAATTTTTAGAGCGCATCTAGTTGTATTTAGATTTTTTGCAAGGGTAGTTGCAGGGTTTGGTCGTCGGGTTGAGTGGGCATTTTGGGCCCAACATTTTTGTATTATTTTGTGGCAAGGAGTGGTTAGAGTCCAGACAGATTCAAATCTGAAGTGGCGCGGCGTTGGAACCGTTGTTTGGATATTTATGATTAGAGAGACGTGATCGGGTGTGATACGTGGTAGAGACGACGTACAGAGTTGTGTTGGGAAAGCATTGTTCCAAGCCAGGTTGAAAAAAGCTCTGTCCAGTCGTTCTAGGGTTGGCGTGGCTCTTTTGTTTGACCAGGTAAAGCGTCTATCTAGTAGGGGTAGTTCTATTAGTGCTAGGTCATTGATCATGGAGTTGAAAGCGTCAGCCTCACATTTAGAGAAAGTGTCAACCAACTTGACCCAAATCATTGCAGAGTAGTACTGCGGCCGGAATCACTATTCTGACCTTGTCAGAGTTTATGCTCATAAACTGAACCCGACGTGAAAGTATTTCATGATTTGACCCTTTTAGAAACGCCAGGGCCCGTGACGTTTCTGGTCAACTACGAAACGCCGAGGCAGCTAGCGTTTCTGTCCTGGCCCACTGCCAGGCCGAGGACGCGTTGGTTCCTGACGTGGCGTGGTGGAAATGCCTAGCAAGCTAGCGTTACTAGAAACGCCACCGGCCTTGGCGTTTCTGGTGCAGATATTTTAGGTGGTCGTGGGGCTTTCACTCACCACTCACCATTCACTCTCTTCTCCCTCATTGGCCTATCCCGAGCTCTTTCCCTTTCCCCCCTTTGTGTCCCTCACTTAGCCCCTCTAAAATCCTTGCAAATCGATTGGGTTGGTCCGTGGATCCGGTGTCATTTCTGTTCATTGAGGTAACCTCCTTCATCGCACAATTTTTTATTGGTCGGATTTGTCCATTTGGATTGATTTGTTCTTGTTGTTCCTAACCCTAGTTTTGAACATGAATCTATAATGTGATGTTTTGAGTATTGTTGTTCCAATAGTGTTGCTTTGTGATATTGTTGAGCATACCTTATTGTTTGGGTTATGGCTAATGTTAAGATTTAGGGTTAGGGTTATGGCTAATGTTAAGATTTAGGGTTAGGGTTAGGGGTTTTGTTAGCAATGTGGTATATTTAGCATTGTACAATTCTTATACTTATGTTACCATATTTTTAGATGGAAAAGATTGTGAATATTCATTATGTTGACAAAGAGGCATTCATGAATGTGGATATTGTTGACAAGTATGAGGAAGTGTTGATATTTCTTGAGACTCCTAGTTATGAAGAAGTTGTGGAAGAAACACGGATAAGATTAAAGTTGGTGGATGCAAGTGACCAAGTTGAATTAGTAGGAAGACATGATGTTGGGTCGGCACACAAGTGTCAAATGAAGACAATGCCTATGAAGTCCAATTTGCATTGGGTTGCATATAAGGAGGTTGTTGCATCCTCGGCAGTCAAGTCACTCGAAGTCTTTGCAAGTAAGGTGGTCAAGGCTCCTCTCTTTCATCTTGACCTGAACCAAACCTTAGTAGATGATGTGAGCCGGGTGATACGTCTCCAACGTATCTATAATTTTTGATTGCTCCATGCTATATTATCTTCTGTTTTGGACATTATTGGGCTTTATTATTCACTTTTATATTATTTTTGGGACTAACCTATAAACCGGAGGCCCAGCCCAGAATTGCTATTTTTTTTGCCTATTTCAGAGTTTCGCAGAAAAAGAATATCAAACGGAGTCCAAACGGAATGAAACCTTCGGGAACGTGATTTTCGGAACGAACATGATCCAGGAGACTTGGACCCTACGTCAAGCAACCAAGAGGGAAGCCACGGGGTAAGGGGCGCGCCTACCCCCCTGTTGCTCCACCGGCATACTCCTTCCTCCTATATATATACATATGTACCCCCAAATGATTGGAAACAGAGCCAAAACCCTAATTCCACCGCCGTAACTCTCTGTATCCATGAGATCCCATCTTGGGGCCTGTTCCGGAGCTCCGCCGGAGGGGGCATCGATCACAGAGGGCTTCTACATCAACACCATAGCCTCTCCGATGATGTGTGAGTAGTTTACCTCAGACCTTTGGGTCCATAGTTATTAGCTAGATGGCTTCTTCTCTCTTTTTGGATCTCAATACAATGTCCTCCCCCTCTCTCGTGGAGATCTATTCGATGTAATCTTCTTTTGCGGTGTGTTTGTTTAGACCGATGAATTGTGGGTTTATGATCAAGTTTATCTATGAACAATATTTGGATTTTATGAATTCTTTTATGTATGATTGGTTATCTTTGCAAGTCTCTTTGAATTATCAGTTTGGTTTGGCCTACTAGATTGATCTTTATTTCAATGGGAGAAGTGCTTAGCTTTGGGTTCAATCTTGCGGTGTCAGTCGCGGAAACTGTGGAAACCTTAGTATCCCTCATATTATTATTTTGCTCCATAGTTTATACAGTGATAACTCTGTTAGTATGGGTAGCATTATTGCCAAACGGTTAAGTCTAAACCGTACCAAGGGCCCCATCTTTGGAGGCATCTATGCTTCACGCCTAGCTGCACATTTTAACATACCTATTAGGCATTATGAGAAGGAAGAAAAAGTTCTGCCTCGTGTTTATCCATATTATAAAAGTATGGTGGCATATGATTTTATTGTTAAGAATAGGGAATGAGAGCTTAAATACCAATTGTTCTTTAATAAACATCATCCTGAGACTATTACCCTGCCTGCTCCTTCTTTGTTTGATGTATCTGCAGGCCAGTACCTTGTTCCGTTAAAGGCTATTCACGCCTACCGGAACCCTGCACCAGCCATGGAGCCAGAGCCGGAACCACAAGTTGATCCTTCACGACAGTCTAATTACTAGTGGGATCCGGAGATGATTGTCAGCCAGTGGCAATCAGAGTCTTCCTCTTCTTCATCCCAGTATGACCCCAACTATTATTATGGAGGCACTCGTTGTTTCGAGCAAGCCATGGATTGATGCTTGTTGGTGGAAGGGGGAGTATAAACTTTACCATTCTGTTTGGGAACCGCCTATAATGTGTTTAGCATGGAAGATATTGCCATCTCTTGGTTGTTATGTTGACAATGAAAGTATACCGCTCAAAATATTATTCACCTCTGTTTCAAAACCGAGCTCTGGCACCTCTACAAATCCCTGCTTCCCTCTGCGAAGGGCCTATCTATTTACTTTTATGCTGAGTCATCATCCGCTTATTAAAAAGCACCAGTTAGAGAGCACCGCTGTCATTTGCATTCATTACTGTTAGTTTACATTGAGTATGACTTGACTGGATCACTTTTACCATGAATTACAATGTCTAGTCAGTCCTTGGTCTTTAAAGGTGCTCTGCATTTATGTTTTGCGGTCTCAGAAAGGGCTAGCGAGATACCATCTTGTTATATCATATTATGATTGTTTTGAGAAAGTGTTGTCATCCGAGATTTATTATTATTGCTCGCTACTTGATTATGCTATTGATATGAGTAAACTTGAGACCTAAGCGTTATTGTGAATGTGGTTAGTTATAATCTTTGCTGAAAACTTGAATGCCGGCTTTACATATTTACAACAACAAGAGCAAACAGAGTTTGTAAAAGTTTTTCTTTATCACTTTCAGTTTGTCAACTGAATTGCTTGAGGACAAGCAAAGGTTTAAGCTTGGGGGAGTTGATACGTCTCTGTCGTATCTACTTTTCCAAACACTTTTGCCCTTGTTTTGGACTCTAACTTGCGTGATTTGAATGGAACTAACCCGGACTGATGTTGTTTTCAGCAGAATTACCATGGTGTTATTTATGTGCAGAAAAAAATGTTCTCGGAATGACCTGAAACTTCACGGAGCAAATTTTTGGAAAATATGAAAGATACCTGCAAAAGATGAAGGCCAGGGGGCCCACCACCTGTCCACGAGGGTGGGGGGCGCCAGACCCCCTAGGGCGCGCCCCCCTACCTCATGGGCCCCCTGATGCCCCTCCGACTCCAACTCCAACTCCATATATTGTGTTTCGGGGAGAAAAAATTCAGAGAGAAAGATTCATCGCTTTTTACGATACGGAGCCGCCGCCAAGCCCTAAAACCTCTCGGGAGGGCTGATCTGGAGTCCGTTCGGGGCTCCAGAGAGGGGAATCCGCCGCCATCATCATCATCATCAACCATCCTCCATCACCAATTTCATGATGCTCACCGCCGTGCATGAGTAATTCCATCGTAGGCTTGCTGGACGGTGATGGGTTGGATGGGATCTATCATGTAATCGAGTTAGTTTTGTTAGGGTTTGATCCCTAGTATCCACTATGTTCTGAGATTCATGTTGCTATGACTTTTTATGCTTAATGCTTGTCACTAGGGCCCGAGTGCCATGATTTCAGATCTGAACATATTATGTTTTCATCAATATATGAGTGTTCTTGATCCTATCTTGCAAGTCTATAGTCACCTATTATGTGTTATGATCCGTTAACCCCGAAGTGACAATAATCGGGATACTTACCGGTGAGTTCATGTATTCACTATGTGTTAATGCTTTGTTCCCATTCTCTATTAAAAGGAGGCCTTAATATCCCTTAGTTTCTGTAAGGACCCTGCTGCCACGGGAGGGTAGGACAAAAGATGTCATGCAAGTTCTTTTCCATAAGCACGTATGACTATATTCGGAATACATGCCTACATTATATCAATGAACTGGAGCTAGTTCTGTGTCACCCTAGGTTATGACTATTACATGATGAACCGCATCCGGCATAATTCTCCATCACTGATCCATTGCCTACGAGCTTTCCATATATTGTTCTTTTCTTATTTACTTTTCCGTTGCTATTGCTATCATCACTACAAAATACCAAAAACATTACTTTTACTACTGTTACCTTTTGCTACCGTTACCACTACTATCATATTATTTTGCTACTAAATACTTTGCTGCAGATACTAAGTTTCCAGGTGTGGTTGAATTGACAACTCAACTGCTAATACTTGAGAATATTCTTTGGCTCCCCTTGTGTCGAATCAATAAATTTGGGTTGAATACTCTACCCTCAAAAACTGTTGCGATCCCCTATACTTGTGGGTTATCAGCTACATTTATTATTTATTTTCATGTCTCCCAATATTATTTTCATGTTGCTTTTGTCCTTACTAACTAATGTCTTGCATTTTTTCATAGATATGGCAGATTCTCAACCCAACAAGGCAACAATGAAGGGGCTTGAGGATGGCGAAGGTGAGATGGTGGGGTGGTGGGAGAAGGCTGCAAAGAAGCTGAGAGAGGAGGATGCAGCCGCACTAAAGAAGAAGGAGGAAGAGGAGCTTGAAGAGAAGAGGAAGTAAGAAGTGAGAGCGTCAAATGAGTGTCGCGCTAGGTAGCAAGCGTTGGTGAGTAAATATGAGGAGGCACAAAGAAGCGTCAAAAGGATTTTGAAGAAAGAACCATGAAGCTTTGGGCAATTGCAGCTAAAAAAAGAGAGAGATGGAGAATCAGATATTCATGGAGAGGGTGGTTAAGGAGGCTCACCTCATAAGGAAAAGGGAGGAGGAGGAAGAAGAAGAAGAGAGGAGGAAGAAGAAGAAGGGAAATGGGCCTTGCTCTACACAATAGAGCAATGATGTGAACTGTGCCATGCTTTGGACCTTCGTGTGCATTTCATCTTGACCTTCTTGTTGCCTATACTCCTTTATGTGGTGAGCTATGTGTACTCTAAATTGCTTTGGACTCCTCTTTGTACTCCTTTGTGTGGTGAACTATGTGATGTCACAATTTCTCTAGACTCCTCTATGTGGTGAACTATGTGATGTCACAATTGCTTTGGACTCCTTTATGTGGTGAACTATGTGTACCACCAAATTGCTTTGGAGTTTGCTTTTGACATCCTGTTCTGATAGCAACGCCAAACAAGAAGGCGTTGTAGTGTATGCTGGCAACGCCAGTGACCCTGGTGTTTCTGCCCTACATAAAAACGTTCAAGCTGGCTTGGCGTTCCTTTAAGACAGAAGCTGCCTGGGACTTCTCCACGAAACGTTATGGTGTACGCTGGAAACACCAATGGCCCTGGTGTTTCTGCCCTACATCCAAATGCTCTACGTCGCCTGACGTTCCTTTAAGACAGAGGCTTCCTAGGACACGTACATGAAACATTGCCGCTCACACCTGAAACGCCAGCCCTGCTCGGTGTTTCCAAGCCACATACAAACGCCAAAGTCTTTGGCGTTTCTACCCTATTAAGCAGATCACAGCAAACCCTGTTGCCCATTCCATCATAGGTAGCAAAGGTACAACAACTGTTTAGTTAATGATCCAACAATTTTCACAATATAAATGCCAAGTACAGCAACAATATAGCAATGCGACATATTTTTGGCAACGAACGTAACATTATCCAGCTTACATAATAATTAACAAGTCTTGGTGACATAGAACTAAGAAGTCCATCAGACATAAAACATAAGAAGTTCATCAGATATAGAACTAACAAGTTCGCTCCATATGAAACGGTAACTACATTTCTAGTTCACCAGATATAGAACTAACAAGTTCGCATCAGTCATCACTTCACTTCTTGCCTCTTTTCGCAGCCATCTTCCCCCTGTTGACGTAGCCCTCTGGAGTGTTCTGCCATCCAGGATGTCGGATGGTTCTTGAGCTAACTCGGCGTGCTTCTTCAGAAGGCTGAGAAGGTTGAATTGGCGGTGGAGCATCTTCCATCTGCGAAGCCCCAAGCTCCACATAGTCCGGATCCGCATCGTAGTCTGTCTCCTCCTCTTCATCTTCCTGTTCATCAATCCGTGCTTGGCTCGAAGAAGCACCTGCTCGGCTGGAAGATGGACAAGCGGAAGAAGCACGTGCTTGGCTCGAAGATGGACGAGCGGAAGAAAGCACATCCATTCTATACTGAGCACGTGCATGCACATCCGTGGATGAACCGCCATGGCAAGAGAGTAAAGTGGCTAGTGTTTGGCAACAATTCACAACCTTCTGCAGAGGAAAAGACATTGACATGTAAATATGCAAAAATAGTTCACATGATATAAAACATATGTTCATATTAAGAAGGCCTCTAACTTGTAGAGTACTCCTAATGAGAACGTCTGTTTCTCTACCAGGTGCGCGGCCAAGCACCACATTACTATCATTGATACATCTCCATAGCTCCGTGCCCTGAATAAAACATAAGTGACACACCACTCATGAAGAAATGACACATGTTCAATAAAAGGAAAAATGACATACCACTTGGTCATGCAGAGGGCCGTAATCTAGGTGCGTTCCAATGGTCTCCCTAATAGAGTTGTTGAATGCACCATCAGCAGCCTCACTTGGCATTACTTCCAAGCAATCGACACGAGTCCAAGCACCCTATACTCTTTGTGAAGCCACTCCAAATGCCTTAAATATGCCTCCTCGTCATTGTCAGGTGTGTGATCATCTTCAACTCGGGCATTCCTCTGAGCATTCCACATGTCCACCCACATAAGATGGTGATCCTCCCAATTAGTGACATTCTTGTTGTGTTGTCAGCTCATCCTACAAAGTATGAGAAGTATCGATATCAATTTCATTTTTCCGTGGTACACATTTATCAACATATGGTACAAGAAACTGTCACCTATGTAGCACCACACTTGTCTCAACATACTCCGGCGGGGTGCGTTGTTGTACTCCAAATTGCTTCGAAACACGATGTGGAAGATGCCACTCCACCGCAAAAAAGCATATCATTGGGCAAAGCAAACGCCAAAGATGTTGGTCACGAAGGCACATATTGCTCAAAGGGAACTGCCTAAGTACCATGTACGGCCTCCACTTAACCTACATCACAACATGTCACTAGCTCATGCACAACAACAAAAATCTGTAATGATGGCAAGGCATTTGATACTTACCTGGTTGTAAGTAAGCATGTCAAGCTTGCTTATGTATGCCTTGTAACGCCCCATGGCAGCGATAGTCGACACTTGGACATTAGCCCACGTGTATGTGCTAGTGGGATACCGCTCCTCATCCCCATCAAAAGGCCACTCTGGTGAAGTTACGACCCACAGGGATACGCTCCCACATCCTCTGTAGGGCCCAAACAAAACCACCAAGACAAGATTTCGGCTTACTCCTCATACATGCTCCGTCCAACTGCACATTTGTACACACATTAAACAATCACATGCAAAAAACTCTTTCATATAATGAGAATGCATCATATTAGCATTACCTGATGGTACAAGAAGGCTAGTGCCGCTGAACCCCAACTCCACTTAACATCCCAGTTACGAAGAGGGTCCAAGAACATCCACGAGGCTGTATCTCCTGTGCCGTCAGGAAACACCACTTGGGTCAAAAGATTCCATAAGTAAGCCCTGGCGTACCTCTCCACAACAGCCGGACTAGCACTCTCTGGGCACTCGTAAAAATGTTCTTGTAGCCACGACAACAAAACACCAGATGGCCTAGGATCCTTCTTTGTTTCATGAATCCACGGGGGAGGTTCAACACCAACCAAACCTGCAACCCTTTGTCGCCACCCCTCAGACTTCACCTTCCCAGTAAGAGCCCTGCCCTTGATCGGAAGACCGGAGATCATCGCAATATCATTCAAAGTGACGATCATCTCACCAAGAGCAAGGTGAAAAGAGTGCGTATCCGGCCTCCAACGGTCCGTAACGGCGGTAATGGCCGTCGAGTTCAGCCATGGTGGTGTGCCTTTAAAGTTGAGCACAAACTGGAGAAGATCCATTCTTCTAAAATAAGGCTCGTAGCGATGGTCATACTTCAGGGACTCACGTAGGTTGTGGCCTCTCAACCGAAGTACTGGAGGAACCTACAAAAAACACACGCACAATTTATATACTTCTCTAAACTACTCACAATATGAGAATCAACAATGTACATACATAATTACCTCCCCTCTTTCCACTAGCACAACATGATGCTTCTCCTCGTAATAATCATCAAGGTCGGGATATTTATCCGGCTCAAACATCCTACAAAATAAGGTCAATGGATTTGTTATGATATATGCTTAAAATTATGACCACATCCTATACAAAATCGTGTGAGAACTACTACAAATTATCCCAAAGATACAAATGACAAACCACATTACTAACACCAATTCGTTTCAACCTATTTTATCCCAAAGAATCTATCACAACTAATTATTAACAAATTAACTAAAAATACTAAATCCAATACTAAACAAGTTAACTAAGAATACTTCAACACAAGGAGTACAGGACGGCCAGGAGTACATGTATTCTTTCTAAACATAATGTAACCAAAATATTCATCAAATAAATCACTAATAACTCATCTTAGGGTTCCACCATGTTTGAAAAAATGCATCTACAATAGCCAATCTTGACTGAAAATAAATGGAGGATTGGGAAGAGAATACCTCAAGCAACTCGCGGATGCTCCTATCTACTCGTTTTGATGATCAAAATAGCAGATTTGGGGGAGATTTGGTGAAGAAGAGGGAGGGGCGGCCGCCAGTTCGTCCCTAGAAGAACTGCCCGACCGGGGCTGCGAGTGGGCTGGGTTAGGCCCCCGCGGCCCGGCGCGCATTACTTAATCTAGTCCAGAAACGCTAGGGACATTGGCGTTTCACACGTGCCACGTCAGCGAAAACAGCGGGTTCGGACTGACTGTGGGCCAGGGCCGAAACGCAAGCTACCTCGGCGTTTCCGTGTTCGCCAGGAACGCTAGCTGCCTCGGCGTTTCGTAATTGACCAGAAATGCTGTGGACCCTGGCATTTCTAAAAGGGTCAAATCGTGAAATACTTTCACGTCGAGTTCAGTTTGTGACAATAAACGTTGACAAGGTCAGAACAGTGATTTCGGCCTAGTACTGCCTAGTAGCTAAAGATGCAAGGGCCCCTGGATGTGCATGTGGCATTACTGTTCCTCTGTTCTCCTTCCAACTGCAGGCGTTAAAGCCATTGGCATCTTAATCCCACTCAAACCAAGTATGCAAAATCGCCTTGCTCGCTCTCAGATCTCGATCGATGTACCATCAAACTTCAAACTAAGTAAGCAACAAATATAGGTGCAAAGCTAGCTATGTGACCTTTGGCATATGAACTTTTCTTCTGGATGTCTTCCATTCACAAAGCTTCGGCATCGGCAATACTTGTTTGTTAACGATTTTGGCAACATGTTGTTCTATGAGGGTGTCTAGCTATAGACTTAGAGAGGTGTGTATGTATATATTTATAGACCACCATGGTACCAACGGAAGCCTGACAGAAAACAACAATACTAATTGCTTATCATTAGATTGTATAATATATACAACATGGGAAGATGACCGAGGAGCCTGTCAGCAGTGGAAGAACACTCTTATTGTCTATTACTACCTACGTCTAGATTTATTAGTCACAGTCGTATTTTGGATCACAGTTTGACCCATATTTGATTAGGAAAATGTTAATGCATGTAGCTAAGAATTATTTTTTTGAAAAGAGAGGGGTCGCCCCCCGCCCCAACTTTCATTAAGCCAAGGCAACGATAGAGACCAGACTGTTGAACAGCTGTCGGCGACAACCAAAAGTAGCTGCCACAGAACAAACATACATCAGGGTTTTTAGGCTACTACCCTATTACATCCCATAAGAGAGTCATACTCATGCAGACCACAATGCAGACGATAAGTCACTCAAGACACACACTAAACCCAAGCAATTCTAAGCAGTTCCCCTCTTCGACGCTCCAAAAGCCTTAAGCACCGGAGAAGTAGAGCACCCTGGGCCTCTGAAGATAAGATTTTCCACTGCTTGATTGTTGCCGCCACCTGTCCCAGCACACATCGTATATCTCGCCATCTTCCCCCCTGAAAGACAAAGTCATTGCGTAACCGCCATAAGCACCACAAGGTAGCAAAGGTAACCATGTTCACAGCTTCACATTGTTTTTTTCTCTTCCAAAAAGAAGTCAAGGATAAAAATGGAACAGGAGGGGGAATGCTAAGTGCTTTGGCAACCACAAACCAGACATTAGATGCAACAATGCAGTCAAACAGAAGATGTTGGATAGATTCCAACTCAGCACAGAAAACACAAGTTTTATCCTCAACATTTCTTCTTTTGGCCAAATTGTCTCTAGTAAGGCTTTTATCATTGTACATCAGCCATAAAAAGACATGGATATTTGGAGGGACTTTGATTTTCCAAATAAATCTCTTATCTCAGAAGAAACCCCCCCAAAGTTGATCAGTTTATAGAATGACTTAACAGAGTATTGACCATTTGATTCTAGGGCCCAAATAGGGCTGTCTGGATGATCTAAAAGGGTAGTTTGTGAAACCAAGCTAACTAAACATCCCCATTTCTGCATCATGGCCTCATCCACACAGCGCCTGAAAGTGAGACATAAGTTCACACCATCCCATACCTGGGACAAAGTGGCATCCTGTTGATGACAGATATCAAATAATTCCCAAAAAGCAGTTTTTAGGGAGCACCCCCCCAATCCAGTTATCATGCCAGAAGGCAATGTTATCCCCATCCCAGGATTCCATTTCTAGAAAATTTTTGCAGCAGCAAAAGCCCAAGAGATGCTTTTCTAGAAGGGAGACCCAGAGGCAGGTTTAGCATGGAAAATATTAGGTTTATCAGTAGCATATTTGAAGCAAAGAAGTTTTTTCCAGTCCCCCTCCCTCCCATCATAGAACCTTTTCCCCTAAGAGGCCAGGAGAGCCATGTTAAATTCCCTGAGATTAGGGACACCCAGGCCACCAAATTCCTTCTTTCTAGCCACAAGGCCCTAGTTAGCTAAATGGTATTTGTGAACCTCACCCACATTGCCCTAGAAAAAATGAGACATTTGGGAGGTGATCATATCAATAGCCCACTTTGGGAATTTAACCATAGCCATAAGATATGAGGGAATGCTAGCAATACAAGTAGTTAATAAAATCAGCTTGCCTCTATAAGATAAAAGTTTGCCTAGCCAACCAGCAATATTTTTTATAATCCTATCAATGATAGGTTGCAAGTATTCCCTCCTCGGTTTTTTAAAATGAAGTGGCACACCAAGATATTTGAAAGGAAATTCACCAAATTGACAACAAAAAATTTGGGAAAATTCTCTAGACATTTGCTCAGATACATGAATGGTATGCAAATCACTTTTATGAAAATTGATTTTTAAGCCAGGCAGCTTCTCAAAACAAGTCAGGATCCACTTCAATTTTTTTGCATATTCCACAGATTCTTGAATGAACAGAATGGTATCATTAGCATACTGTAAACTAACTACTCCACCCGGGATGGCATGTGGGAGAAGCCCACCAATCAAGCCATTATTAACAACTTTAGCCAGCATTTTAGAAAAAACATCAGCCACCAGGTTAAAAAGAAGGGGGGAGTGGGGGTCCCCTTGTTTCAACCCTTTCCCTCCAACAAAGTGTGGCCCATTTGTGTCATTAATTCTAACCTAAAATGTCCCATGTTTCAAGGTGCTAAGCACCAAACTAACCCATTTAACCCCAAAGCCTCTAGAAAGAAGCATCTCCTCCAGGAATTCCCAGCTGACCCTATCATAAGCTTTCTCATAATCCAGTTTAAGAATCAACCCACTAGTGTTAGACATATGGACCTGATGAATCACTTCATGGGCCATAACAACACTTTCCAATATAAATCTCCCTTTAATAAAGGCAGTTTGGTTATGTGAAATGAGTTTATCACAGATAGGGGAGGCCCTAGTATTCATAGCTTTGGAAAAGATTTTAACAGCACAATTGCTAAGACTAATAGGTCTGAAATTCTTCATCTCTCTAGCTAGGGGGACCTTAGGAATGAGAGTAATGATAGCATAGTTCAGTTTGTAAATATCTAACACCCCATTCTTAAAATCCCTGACCATCCACATAAAGTCATTCTTGATGAGATCCCAAAAGTTCTGATAAAAGAGGAATGATAACCCATCAGGGCCAGGGGCCCCACTGGCATATGAGCTCATAATTGCCTCCTTGATCTCATCCTCAGAAAAGGATCTCTCTAGGTCTCTCTGCATTTCCTCACTAATCATTTCTGTTTTAGACCAAAAACCATTTCCTAGGTGTAAGTCAGGTTTAGGTTCATAAGCAAACAGGGTTTTATAAAAGTCAGTAGCTACTTCCAGCATATCAGTAGTGGAAGTCACAGGTCCAAAAGGACCTACCAACTCAGACAAATGATTTTTCCTATGCCTGTGGTTAGCTAAGGCTTGGAATAAGCATTATTGCGGTCCTCTTTTTTCCAGATCTCCTCCAATTCTTTTTTCACAGCTTTCATTCTGTCATGATCAGCAGAAGACAATTGTTGGGATTCAGATAAAACATGTAGCAAGTCAAACTCCATAAGGAGAGATTTCTTCTTTTTTTTCATCGCAGCCTCAGTATTAATGGCCCACCCTTTTAATTTTTTATGAAGGAGTCTGGTTTTAGATAACCAATTATCCACTGAAGAAGTGGATGATGAAACAGAAGACCAAGTTTCATGAACTAACTGACTAAACCCAGGTTGAGAAAGCCACCACTTCTCAAACCTGAACATTTTAGGGCTACACGATCGACGTCCCCCAGTGTCTAACACCAAAGGAGTGTGATCACTCCCCACTCTAGGGAGAGCAGTTAGTGAAGACAGTGGGAAATGATCATCCCAATCCACAGAAGTAAAAACCCTATCCAACACAGCAAAAACAGGGTCATCCTGATTATTAGACCAAGTGAACCCCCTATTGGAGATAGAAATCTCCAGCAGCCCCCTTCTGTTGATCCAATCATTAAACATAAAAGTGGTATGATGATTAACAAGCCCACTACTCTTCTCACTCTCATTTCTGACTAAGTTGAAGTCTCCACATATCAAAATAGGATATGAGGCAGACTCAACAATACTATGCAATTCAGCTACAAAATCTACCTTGAATTCTGGGTAAGCAGAACCATAAACAATAACAAGGTGCCACATAAAACCATCTCCCTTATTTTTAACTGTGGCAATAACTAAAAATTCATGGTTAATAAAACCAACAGTATCAAACAAACTTTTCCTAAGACCCAAAAGGATCCCCCCAGCAGTATTAACAGCAGGTAAATAATGCCAATCAAAATTGCCACTTCTGTCTATAGCTTTGAGGAAACCCTCTAAAATAACCTCTTTCTTAGTTTCTTGGAATCCAATAAAATCAGGGTTAGCTCTAGCAATGGTGTCACAAAGGCACTGAACTTTACTAGGTTTACCAAGCCCTCTAATATTCCAAATGAGACCTATCATTATCTAAGCAACTTTAAAAGGATGAGACAAGCCACAAGGCCTAGCTTTGGTTGGGACATTTGGAGTTCTCCTCAAAGCATCAGCAGTGCCAACTGGCTTGAGAGGGTGAGCATCCAAAGGTGTCTCAACCAATTGATCATGGTTTAAATCTAAGTTATCTGGCAGAACAATTTCAGGGTTATTATTGGCAAAAGCCAAACACCTCTCTTTCTCCCTATCAACCAAAATGTCAATGGTTTTAAGTCTATTAACTTCATCCCCCCCAATACAAATATCAATTTTATTCATCTGATCAAGCAAGGTGTCATGACTAGTGTTAGTGAATGATGTACCTTTAAAGCTTTTTGGAATTTCCAGATTCTGCTTCCTCTTATAAGCAGCGGCCTTCTCCATGATGTTTAAGTTGCCATGCCCCCTCGTATTAGGCTTCTGAACCAATATAGGCCCCCACTTGGTTTTCTCAACCTCTGATGAGCCATGAGCTTGATCAAGAGATTCCATGAGAGATCTTTTTAGAGAAATGGTCTGAATAGCCTGTACAGCTTCAGCAGGAAGAGTTTCAAGGTCATCATCATTGGGGTCCTCTTCCTCGGACTCAGAAAAGTCAACAGATTTAAGGATACTCTCACAATATTCCATATTCTCAATCTCCCTCCCAGAACTAGTGTTTCCCTCAACAAACTTCACCACAGACTTAGATGGAGTGGAATCCACCAGGACAGAAGGACAAAAATCCTCAAGGTCAGTTCTCTTATCAGTTACCAGTTATTTCTTTTCACCAGTGTTAACACACTCCAGGATAAAGGTTTCATGCTCAGAATCGGAGCAGAACATACCAGTCTGCACCCCTTTCTGTGTATTCTTACCCATACTAGTCATATTAGCTTTATCTAACTCATCAATTGCCTCCTCACTATCATGTAAGTCCTCCAGACCCTCCTTATGACCATCTCCACCCTCATCCTCCTGTCTCTCAGCAGCACCATCACCTTCAAACTCCTCATCATCTTCAATGTCAATAACAGAATCAACCCCACCTACTTGTTCAAAGCCCTCCACAGTAAAACCTAGCAGAAATAACTTCTTCTTCATCTCAATGAGCCTTTCAAAAGGAATTTTTATGGGGTCTCTATAAGCAATTTTAATCCTAACATTCTCAAAGAAGGTCCTAAACATCCCATTCTAGTCTACATCAGTCAGAAGCCCAAACAGGGAAGCAATTTGGGCGAAAACCTTCCAGGTACACCATTTAGGTGGGATTCCCTCGATCAAAACCCATGCCTCAATAAGTTCTCCAAATGGGTCACAAGCCCCCTTTCATTCAGTAAGTGTGACAAAAACATCTTGAGGCAGAGAAAATCCAGGCAATTCAATGAGATCCTCCACTTTCTTCCATGGTGGAAATCTCACCAGAAATGTCTTATTGGACAGCCCCCTAATCTGCCAAGGCCATTGTCTGGTTTTGCAAAAGGTAGCAGTCAAAAGACTTAACAGCAACTCCTTATCCACATCACCTTTGAGAATATTAACTACAACACAGTTTTGGAAGTTCAACCAGTTGGATTCATTAGCAACAGGAACATCCACATGGTAAAAACCAAGACCACTTGCTCCACTACCAAAAAAGGCAGCAGTTGGTTGTACCTTAGTCCAGGCAGCACGGTTGTTCACATTGTGATTTTGCTGACATATGAAGCATGATTTTGGTTTAATGCAATTCCCAACATAATGCCCTGGACCACCGCAGTTGAAACAGATCATATCTTTGTACCTAGGATCTAAAACTTGCTCCATCTCTACCTCAGTCGATTGAGAAGACTGCACCTGGGATGAAGCAGCTGTAGAAGCCGTGGATCTGGTGGGTTTAGCTGCTGGCATTGGTTCCTTCGAGGTGGTGGCAGATGGCTGCCTCCTCCCCCCTTGTGGGTTAGCTCTCTGGTTAGCAGTCTTCGAGGGGCCGCCTACCCCAAATCCCATACCAGCACCCCTCCGATCATCCATCGTACTCCCTTGCTTCACAACAGCCGCAAACGAAAGAGATCCAGGGCCCAAACCCTCCCTCGACACCATGATGGTTCTAGGAATTGGATCAAAGGATTGACGCGGTGCCGGATGACAGTCAGCAGCCGTAAACGAGTGGTTGGTAATCAAATCCTTCCGGATCCAGCAAGTGAACCCAGAAGAGGAGGTATGGACACGAGTGGAAGTTTGTGGAGAGGGTAGGCGGCGGCGGGGAGGGGACGGAATGACCCAAAGTTGGCCAAAATGCTCTTCTATAGTTTCTAGGTCACCCTGCTCACGCGAACGCGCCCCCTGAGAATATGTTTTCCTCCCTAGCTCATGAATTTTGAAACTGGGACCTGTCGCAATCTGAGTAGGTATAGAGGGCGACTTTTTTGCAAAATCCCCCCGTGCTATGGAGTAGGCTATCGCCTAAATTCAAATTATTCATAGTTTTTCTGACCGTAGAAACGGCAACATCATTTGTAGAAGCATTCGTCGCATTTGGTTTACCCCTAATCCCATCTAGATTTGAGTTAATCGCATGTCTAGAAGCCATAGAAATGGCAGCAGCATCAGTTTGTATATCGCACAAAATAGGAAGAATCCCATCCACATTTCATTCAACTAATTGAGGTGGAAAGCACCCCGTCGGCCTCATGAGTTGGGTTCTCCGCAAACGTAGAGCCAAAATTCGCGAACGAAATGTACGGGGAAGGCGGAAATTATGCATACCTTTCTCACCAGGACAAGGAGGGGGGTCGATGGCTCGGTGATGGCACAGGCGGGGCGCGGAATCCATTACTGACGACGGCGGGGCAGCTCCACCCCTGGGGGGAGGAACTCCGGCGGAATGCGGGTAATCCCCTCCACCGACGGTGGCCTGATGTTGATACGAGAGGGATTCGCCGTCTTGAAGAACGCCCACTTCGCCGCCTGCGCAGGGTCCGGCGACTTGGCTTCCTAAATCGCCTAGAAGAGGAGCTCCACATCCATGCAGCCGTCGTCGCCGATGAAGCGCGCGCGCTCGGCTAAGTTCGCATGGCGAAGGATGTCGAGGTGGATGTCCCCCCACGCCTCCCGGTTGGGGAACCGCTCCCGCACCACCCGTCGCATCTCCCGTTGAGCCTCCGGTGAGTTGGGATCGATCTCGGGGAGGAGCACCGCCCCCGGAGTTGGGAGCGCCCGTGGCTCCGCCACCCGAGACGAGGGCATAAGCCGTCGGATCTGCAACCCGCGACGGCGCGCCCCTGCCATGAGAGCTGGTAGGTGGAAGCTGGGGGTGGGGAGAGCTCGAATTGATGCGAGGTAGGTGCGGCGGGCGAGTAATTTGGGGTTTATCCTTGTTTCGCGCTCGTCGCCCGAGGAAGGGGAAGAGGGAGGGTGGGAGCGACACGCCATCTGTCCGTAACTAAGAATTATATTGCTTGATTCATGTTTGAATATAGTTTCACTATTTTATTAGTTAAAATTATAGTAAAAATATGTACCAAAATATAAAGGGGACCGAAATGAGCATCTGACTGTAGAGCTCCTCTCTTCGCCTAACAACAGAAATTGATGACATTAGCATCATGCCATCTAAATACTAGGCTACGGCGTTGTCAGATCTGATTGATGTACAATCAAACTTCGAAGCAACATATCCACGTGGAAAGATATCTACTATGTGGCAGGGTATTCAACTCAGCTTGACTTTGATTAAATAGTAAATATTTCTGCACAGAGGAAGTAGTGAATTGGCGGGTGGTTTACACAACTGTCAAGTGATCGAGACTAGATAATAAACTTGAGGCCCCACGTACGGATATAAAATGACCTATGCAGAATGCGCGGGAAACTTCAAGGGGAGACTCGTGTTCACACGTGGACAACCTAACGTGAGGCACCTAGCATACACTGATTTGATGCACAATCCACATTACCTAAATTGATTTTATGCATCATAATATGAAGGGCCAAATCCGTGAAAGAGATTGTGTCATTCTTTGGGCAATTTGGAATTGCTGGAATGAGTGCGTTTTGAACAGATCATCTATTCCCAAAATATTACAGGTTATCTTCAGAGCTATCTCGTCAATCCATATGTGGTGGTCATCGGCGTGTGGATGCGCAAGAGCCTATAACCTTTGGGTGCGGCCGCCTGGAAACAGTTGCACGGGGATTGTTCAACCAGTTAAGCTTGTGTGGTAGTAGCATATGTGGATGAACTGTGTAATCTTGTTTCCGTCTAACATTGTCGTGCTTTGTCATAAACTTTTTGCATTCATTGTCTGGGAGCTCTTTTCTTTAATAAAAGGGTTGTATGCACCATATGATGCAGAGGTCAGGGTGATCCCTTTCTGAAAAGAAAAAAACATAATGCAAGTTTGGAAATCAATGAAGAGATGCGACCGTTCAGACGGTGTGTCAGTCCACGCCTCTTCATATAAGCTTCAGGAGAGCTTTAGCCGGTAACCGTTGGGAATCTTGGCTCTATCTTGTGAGAAGACTGATGGAGGTTCAACTTTCTGAGCGCCTAGATCGGTTGTGTTGGAAACTTACGACGAATGGAGTTTTCACGGTTAAATCTATGTACATGGATATCATTAACTCTAGTTCTATTCCAAAGTCGCAACATGTATGGCAAGTCAAAGTTCCTTTGAGAGTTAAAGTGTTCATGTGGTTTGTGCATAAACAAGTCATTTTAACTAAGGACAACTTGATTAAACGCAACTGGAATGGATCTAGTCGGTGTAGCTTTTGTGATACAGATGAAACTATTAAACACCTCTTTCTCGATTGTCCTATGGCAAAAAAATTATGGCAATCAGTGACAATAGCCTTTAATATTACTCCTCCACACAATATTAATACATTATTCGGAACGTGGTTGGATGGGATTGAGCCCCATACAGCAAGACACATTCGTGTTGGAGTATGTGCGTTATTATGGGCTATGTGGAATTGCAGAAATGATTTAGTCTTTAACAGAACATCCAACACTCATTTTTTGCAGGTTATATTCCGAGCCATTGCATTGATCCGTATGTGGGCATTACTCACTCCGATGGAGGCCAGGGAGCGTTTGGTTACTGGATCTATCCGATGGGAGATGGTTGCACGGGATATCTTCAGCCGGTTTGGATGACGGTCATGTAATAGGATAGGCAATTAGTTTTTCCTATCTTTCTCTTGCCGGCCGGCTGTGGCATTTGTTTTGCTTCTTCAGCGCTCTATGAGCTGCTTTTTTGAGAATTATAGACTTATGTCGAACCTATTTGCTTTTTTAATAAAGGTGGCCGTATGCATCTTTTCGATGCAGAGGCCGGGGAAGTCCCCCTTTTCCAAAAAAAATTTTGGAAATCAAGCGTGCATATATGTCAGGAATTGGCTCTTAGAATGGAGGATGGTCTTCCTGATTTATAGGAAAATGGGGATAGGTTAGGAGATTACAAGTTTTCCCTTCGGGCTACAACAAACACCGAGGGGTGATGCTGGAGTCTCTGAGTGCAAAATGCACTGTGCAAATAGTCGATAATACATGGTCGTCCATGCCATATAAATGAATTTCACCATCTTATTTTAGAACAGTAACTCTGGTCTATGTGCGTGGTAGTAGCTGGTGAGAAATTTGAGCGTTTATTAGAATTAACCGAAGTGTTCGTCAGAATTAAAGGAATTAAGGTTTTTCATACGGAAATGGCCAGCAATGTGAATAAGATCATCATTAATGACCTAGCTACCTATGGTGTTTGTTTGCAAGTTTGGTACTTAAAGACCTTTATTCAAGTTCCCGCGAGACTAGCTAAGCCACCACCAATCACCATACCATCGCTTTTGGTAATATATACTACACACCAAGTACATCATACGTATAACGGTATAAGCATAGTACTATTCTGTCAGACCATCAGTCGCTTGCCCTCTCTCTATATATAGCTTTTTTTAGAGGTCGACTGTTTGGTAGAAACAAGTTACAAGAACCGAACTTATCCTAGGTTGTGTTCATGGCACATATAGCTTGATTACACTACCGGAAACAATGAAATTAAGATTTTTGAGAATAGGATGTATCGGGATAAATCCTCCGAGTCTCCCATCTCCCAGTAAGCAATTAATTATGCTCATTGTGACATCCCTTCGTATTAGCTACATGATTGGCAAAATACTTATGTGAGAGATCTTATTAGTGATTAGTGTACTCTTTTTTTTTTCTAAGCATGCTAGCTATGGTGAAGCCACAGCCTCATCTGATGCGCTGGCTGCAGAGTGCACGAAGGAGTTAGGGGCCTGTAATGCATATGGATCGTGCCACATCGTCAAGTGAAGATCCAACAGTGCAGAAGAAAGCCCAGCAAAGTTGAGGATGTGTTGGGTGTGTGTGCACGAGTAGCCAGTGGCGGATCTAGGCCCCAGGCCGAGGGGCCGAGGCCCGGGGCGTGAGGCCCAGTTCCTTTGTATACTGTAGCAAATACTGTAGCCAAAGTACTGTAGTCCACGAAGGGGGCCGGGGCGCTGGGCTGGACTGGATCCGCCCCTGCGAGTAGCCTTGCGTCTATTATGGGAGGCTGATGTTTAGAACTATAGTACCACACCGGTTGCAGCCAAGTTGAAGATGTATTGGGGTGTACTATGTCGGTGTTGGCAATAGCAAACAATTTTCAGGAAGCAAATGCAAACAAGCAGAACGAGCAGACGAAGCGATGGAGTAAACCTGAGCCTAATTACGTGAAACTAAACGTTGATGCTGCTTTTCACGAGGATGAAGGGGCTGGTGCTATAGCAGCGGTACTGAGGGACTCTAAAGGGATTTTCCTTGCTGCTCAATGCAAATATTTTCCTCATATGGCAGATGCTGTGACGGCAGAAGCTATAGCAATGAGGGAGGGCTTGATTTTTGCTAATTCCCTGGGATGTCCAAGACTAGAAGCAGAATCAGATTCATCAGTTGTAATTCAATATTGCACAGGAGAAAATCAATGGTGGGATTCGGCTGCAGCTGTGTTTGCGGATTGCGTGGATGTGGCTTCACTTATCGGGAAGGTCAAATTTAAACACTGTATTCGATCTTGTAATCAAGCGGTGCATGTACTAGCTAGCTATAGTTATTGTAATAAGACTTCGAACAGTTGGTCAGAGGAGGCTCCGGCCTGTCTGGTATCCATTATCGTGGACGATGTAATTCCTTTCGTTAATCAATAAAGCTAGCCATGATGGCCTTCCCTCAAAAAAAAAAGATGTATTGGGGTGTATGTGCTCCCGGTGTTGCCCGTGTGGTACTATTGTCCGTGACTCAAATTTTCCTCGGCTGCAAGAAGACACAGGAAGTTGAGATGTTTATACAGAACGGAAATCAAATAACAAATTGCAGTTTGTATGTACTAATTGTTTCAAGTTGGACTAAAATCACACATACATCTAACAAAAAAAGCACACATATATGCTCCCATCTACTAAAATAATTTACTTTTGTTGACTGCAGCAACTCAAGATACTAAAACTAATTTTTTTTTGCAAAAGGGGGACATCCCCAGCCTTGCATCGGATAGATGCATACGGCCACCTCTATTAAACAAGCAAATAAGTTCAACACAAGTTTAAAAGTCTCAAACAAAGCTGCTCACAGGGAGCTAAGGATGAAAAACAAATGCCACAGCCGGCCGACAAGAGAAAGATAGAAAAACTAATTGCCTATCTTATTACATGACCGTCATCCAAATCGGCTGAAGATATCCCGTGTAACTCCCTGGCCTCCGTCGGAGTGAGTAATGACCACATACGGATCAAAGCAGTGACTCGGAATATAACCTGCAAAAAATGAGTATTCGATGTTCTGTTAAAGACTAAATCATTTCTGCAATTTCAGATAGCCCATAATAACGCACATAGTCCTACAGGAATGTGTCTCGCTGTTTGGGGCTCAATCCCATCCAACCACCTTCCAAATAACGTGTTAATATTATGTGGAGGAGTAATATTAAAGGCTATGGTCACTGATTGCCATAGAATTTTTGCCATAGGACAATCGAGAAAGAGGTGCTTGATAGTTTCATCCGTATCACAAAAGCTACACCGACCAGATCCAGTCCAGTTGCGTTTAATCAAGTTATCCTTAGTTAAAATGACTTGTTTATGCACAAACCACATGAACACTTTAACTCTCAAGGGAACTTTGATATGCCACACATGTTTTGACGTAGGAATAGAACTAGAATTAATAACATCCAAGTACATGGATTTAACCGTAAATTCTCCATTCCTCGTAAGCTTCCAACACAACCGATCTGCACATTGAGAAAGTTGAACCTCCATCAGTCTTCTCACAAGATGGAGCCAAGCTTCCCAACGGTTACCGGCTAAAGCTCTCCTCAAGCTAATATGTAGAGGCGTGGACTGACATACCGTCTCAACGGTCGCATCTCTTCGTTGAACAATACTATAGAGAGAAGGATACTGAACCGCCAATGGCGTATCCCCTAGCCAGGTATCCTCCTAAAATCTTGTAGATGTACCGTTGCCGATAATCACCTTGGTCCGGTTAAAGAAGAGCGACTTAACTCGCATCAGGCCTTTTCAGAAAGGCGAATCCATTGGCCTCACAGTCACCTGGGATAAGGTCTTGGAATGAAGGTACTTATTACGCAGAATCTAGGCCCAAGTGGCCTCGGTCTCTCAAGAAAGCTTATATAGCCATTTACTGAGGAGACATTTGTTCTTTACCTCAAGATTTTCGATCCCAAGACCCCTTTGATCCTTTGGTCGACAAATAATGTCCCATCTAGCTAATCTATACTTTCTCTTCAACTCATCACTTTGCCAGAAAAACGAGATCGATAGAAATCGAGATACTAAAACTATGGCAGCATGTATCCAACTGTGACAGAACAAATTTAGTATCTGCACATGAACAAAAAACTGCATATGCATGAACAGTAGCAAATGTATATACATGAACCAAATATGGTTTTGGGAAATTAATTTTCAGTACGGATGTAAACTTTGGTACTCAAGCAAGGACAAATATCTCTACATGTGAACAGATTTTTTTTACCTAAACCAATGTATGGTTAAGGGAAAAGTGCGCATAAACTAATGAATTGCGTTGAGATAATTCATGATGTGATAGTAGAATAATGATGGTTGGAAAGAAGAAGAAGAAATACCTAAGCATAACAAAAGCATGCTACTGCAGAAAAGAAAAAAAATGATATGAGAGAACACGATATGTTGGTCGATCATGTAATTTTATTCAAGTCAATCGTTCTTTTTTTTTTTGAACCGGGTTAATCCCCTTTTCATTAACAAGTCAATCGTTCTTGTAATGAGGCAGCATATGGTCTCGCTGAATTCGGCAGAGCTTGATGTTTCGTTTGGCTGGTTTTAATGAGCTTCCACATGTAATCAGGAAGATTATATGTAACGAACAATTTATAAATGAATGGCAGGGTGCCGCTTCCCATTACGTAAAGGAAACGTTTATCTCACTCGTGCACAAGTAAATATCGGTTTACCTCACAGCGTGGAACCACTGACATGTGCACAGTCTTTTGCAGGTCTAAACAAGAACAAGAACGTGGTCATGTTTTATGCTGCACTATCTTATTGTAGAACATGGACTCCCGTCTAAGCTAGACTAGCTAGAAACTAGGCCATCAGAGACCACCATATGTCCAACCTTTAAGAGTACACTACACCAATTACGCGTATGTACATGTATAGTACTATGTTGTCTGGCCTTTGTTGGAAATATGAGCAAATTACTACGAGATTTAATTCGAATAAACAGAATATATATCATGACCACAGCAGCAGAGATTAAATTAATCATGCGAACTAGCATAGCAGATGAACATATCACATCTAGGCACATACTAGAAGCATGAATTCTACCACGATCTCGAACAGGAAGGATAGAATCACATACGGTGCAGTGGGTGCAGCACCGCCGACGTTGATGTTGTCGCCCATGTCGTCGAGGATGAGGTTGCCGAGGTCGGGGAAGAAGTCGTCGTTCGCGAAGTCGTCGCTGCCAGCAGTCGCGCGAGTGCGCTCCCCAAAAACCCGATCGCCCCTCTCCCGTACAGGATCACGAGAGACGGGATTCCGAAGGCCTGCTGTCCCTTCTCGCGGTGCACGCCGGAAGAAGGGATGGAGAAGACTAACTTGGCGGCGCAATGATCTGGAACGGTGATGAGAAACCATACGAAGCGGCGGCTAGGGTAGATGTCTGCCTGACTATATATTGCGGGTCGGGTAGGTCGTGGGAGTAAACCCCACGTCCGAGTCGCCACGATCCAAAAGAATCGGAAACGGTTCAGTAATTAACGCGTCCGTTAATTATTAATTAATGACTCATTAATTTTCTCATGCAGCAAAAATATAGACAACGTGCATAGCTCTGTCCTCAGCTCGGCTCAATCCCGCGCCGCGGCGCGTCGGGACGAGGCGTGGCGTGGGAGGCGAGCGAGGAGGAGGAGCGCGCGTGTAGGTCTCCTATTCTCATGCTCATACAAGTGGTAGAAGAGCTCACCTTATAAAGAGGTGCAACTCTCTCTCAACTTCCAAGGTGGGACTAAACTTTAGCCTCACTTACTCCACTCACATGTGTACATGAATAGGTCAAGAGAATTTCAGAATTTTAATTGGGCTTTGGGCCAAAGGTCTACTAGCAAAATTTCAACAGCCTTCATTGCTGCTCAATTGCCCCAGTTTGCTTCTTCATTCCCTTGCTCTCTCTCTCTCTATATATATAAAGGTTCAGCGTAAAGGTTGGTTGATTGGTAGAAACAAACTTACAAGAAACAGGCGATGCGCGGATTGTGTTCATGTTACACATAACTTGATTACACTACAGGAAACGAGAAAGAATTTTAAGAATGGAAGGTGTTGGGACAAAGTCTCTGAGTGTACCACCACAAGGTAAGCAATTAGTTATAGTCATTCTCACATCCCCGACATTTGGTACATGATTGCAATGAAAATAATTTGTCGAGAGATCTAATCAGCATTACTTCTTCTGTTTTCCTCTTTCTGTACAAGAACGCTAAGCCATCCTACATGCATGCCTGCCTAGCCACAACGTCACCTGATGCGCCGAGAAGCAACGGAGAAGAAACGTCTCCGGCCGTGAGCGCAAATGAAACCTTTTTTACGCAAAAAGACGGGAACTTTTATTAATTGGAGAATAGGGTTACAATCTGCAGCTATTAAACTGCAACATCACTTGGGACATCATGTAACCACAAGTTAGTTTGATGCTCCCTCCTCGAGTATTTACCTAAGAAATCTGCAACCCTATTTTGATTACGACTAATCTTTACTAGATTTACAATGCGTCCCAGGCTTGAAAAGTCTATGTTGCTAGTTGATGGTGCCGTTACAGTTTTGGTACAACCAATCTGTACCATAAATGGCAGGGATGTATGTTCAGCCTGATCTCATATAATTATTTTCCCCCACCTTGATTGCCATAAGCTCAGCTTCGAAAGCATCATCACACTTAGGAAGATATCTGCAGGCACACACCAGAGCTTGTCCCATACTATTCCTAACAATAATTCCCACCCCACCGTCCCTGGTTAGTGCATCAAAAGGCCCATCAACAGTAACAGCAACCCAACCTGGGTCCGGCGGAGTCCATTTCAGTTCTTCACATGGATATTTCTCGCAGACTTGCACGGGATTTTTTTTATGAGACCAGTTCTCACACGCCATCCAGTGAGACCCTCCCCGGTGGATAACACGTGGCGAGGCTGATCTCAAAGCACCTAATCCCACATTGCCCACTTACCCATTCCCGACTCCAATCAGGTATGTATCCTTTTTTTTTTTAATACCAATCACGTATGTATCCTTATTAACCTGTTGTCTTACAAGCCTGTCCAAGTTAAGCAGTACATGAGAAAATTTGACGCCAATACCTTGTGTACCGCTTAACTTGCAGACGACTATGTGTCACCCAATTAAACATTTCTCTCTTCCCCTCTCTTTTGATTAAAGAGAAAAATACACCAATCTTTTTGTTTGGTGAAGCCAGGGCACTCGAATTGTTTTGCCAATGAAGCAATTATATGTATGTCAGAAGGGTGAGTTCAGACATCGGCTGTCCGGGGCACTTGCAGCGTTGGAAAGGAACATGTGGATGACGAGCAACTGCGTGCATCTTGGCGCGCCCGACTGGTGTCGAGGAAGAGTTAGTCCGGCGAGCACGTATTGGCGCGTGACCACCGTCAACAAGGACTCATCTTTCAGTACAGCCGCCGTCGACGAGGAGTCTCCCCAGCAATCGACATCAGCGTCTTGGCGCGTGACCATGAACGTAAAGTCCGCCCAGCCAGTAACGCTGGCGGCGAGGTCTTCCGGCGCGGCCACTGACAAGAAGTCGCCACAGGGTCGTCACGCGCGGATGTCGGTAACGAGATCATTCGTGGCAGGCATGGACGAGATGTCATCAATCCGTCGTTCCAAGCGGCTGCCGGCGACAAGGTCCTTTGGCTCGGTTGTCATGAACGAGAGCGAGACCCAGCAAACCCTATATTAAGTATGTATTTTGTATTGCATGTGTATTGGAGTTGTGACCCATCTTCTAGTCTTGTATAGTTGAGTTAGAGGTTTTCCTATGTATTATATATACGTGCACCAGCATCCCATCAATACAATGATTATTGTATTACAAACTTTTCCGTTTATATGGTATCATCTTGAAGGTCCTGACCTAGGGCAAGCCGTCGCCGCCGCCGGGCCGCACCTCCTCGCGCGCGCCGCCACCGCCGCCGCTCCCCACCACCGACGCCGTTGCCGCGCAGCGCCTCCCCGCGTGCGCCGCCGCTGCCGCTTCCCACTGCCGCCGCCGTCGCCGCGCCGCACCTCCCCGCGCACGCCGCCGCTCCCCATCGCCGCGCCACACCTCCCGGCGCGCGCCGCCGCCGCCGCTCCCCACTGCCGCCGCCGCGCCGCACCTCCCCGCGCATGCCGCCGCCGCCGCTCCCCGCCGCCGCGCCGCACCTCCCCGCGCGCGCCGCCGCCGCCGCATCCTCCTCTGACGCCGCCGTCGCCCTGTGCCGCTGTGCCGCTTCCGCTCCCACTTGTTGCGCTGACTTACTGCCGCAACCGCGCGCCCCCTGTCGCGCCGCTGCCGCCCCGTCGCACCGCAACCCTAACCCGACGCGCCGCCGTCGCGCGCTCCCGTGTGCCGCCGCCGCCCCCTTCCTCTTCTCGCCACCTCTGACGCCTTCCATGGACTCTTCAGGCTACTTCACCATCTGCGGTGGAACCGCTTCCCCAGTCGCGCTAATCCAGTTCGGTCCTTCCCTGCAGCACCCGCAAGGGAGCGGGGGCCGACGCCACCAGCAGGCCCAGGATGCCCAAGATGCCGGGGGGGGGGGGGCGCTATCAGCAGGCTCTCCCCGCTGGCCACCAGGCGTTCATCGGCGCGCCCTTCCAGCCGACTGGCGCCAGCTATGGCGCCCTCCCCGCGCTGCCGCCCCTCGGTGGTTATGGCCCGCCCGTCCCGGCGCCGCCCTACGGGGGCCTTCCGCCGCCATCGGTACCTGTGCCATGGGACCCCACCCTCCTCGCCGCCCAGAACTCCGCACCGTCGCCGAGTAGCTCTGTCGGTGGAGGTGACTGGTACATGGGCTCAGGTGCTACTGCGCACATCACAGCTCATCCCGGTAACCTAACCTCCTCTACTCCTGTTCACACACCCACTCATATCACCGTCGGCAACGGCTCCTCCGTACCTATTACTCATATCGGTAGCACTAGCTTTCCCTCCACTTCCACACCCATCACTATGTCTAATGTTCTTGTTTCACCTGATTTAGTCACAAACCTAGTTTTCGTTTGTTGTCTTACTCGTAAGAACCCACTTACTGTTGAATTTGACGGTGTTGGCTTTTCTGTGAAAGATGCCCGTACCCGGATGGTCCTTCACCGATGTGACAGTCCCGATGAGCTCTACCCCGTGCACGCCGGCGCCTCCACCTCCACACCTGTTGCTCTCGCCGCCGGCATTGACCTTTGGCACGCTCGCTTGGGTCACCCCAATCACACCGTCTTACGTCAAATCCTTAGGAGTTTCTCCTTCTCATGTGATAAGCTCACCGAGCACTCTTGTGAGGCTTGTCGCTAGGCAAGCACATTCGTCTTCCCTTTAGTGCGTCTTCTTCAGTTTCCACTTTTCCATTTCAATTACTTCATAGTGATGTTTGGACATCTCCCGTTGCGAGTAACACAGGCTATCTATACTACTTGGTGATCTTAGATGATTACTCTCATTATGTGTGGACTTTTCCCCTTCATCGTAAATCCGATGCTTTAGCCACACTCACCGCCTTTTATTCCTATGTCACCACCTAGTTCGGTCGCCCCATACTCGCACTCCAAACTGATAACGGAAAAGAGTTTGACAATGTCGCTCTTCGCACACTTCTCGCCTCTCACGACACCATCTTTCGTCTGACTTGCCCCTATACTTCCCAGCAGAACGGCCGCACCGAGCGCATTCTCCGCACTCTTAATGACTGTGTTCGCACATTACTCTTTCACGCTACCGTGCCTGCTCGATTTTGGCCCGATGCCCTCGCTACCGCCACTCTCTTAGTTAACATTCGTCCGTGTTGCCCTCGGTGGAACTACGCCCCTCACCACCTTCTCTTCGGCACACCACAGTCCTATGATGGTCTCCGCATCTTCGGGTGTCTCTATTATCCTAGCACCGCGTACACCGCGCCACACAAGCTTGCACCACGATCCGTCCCATGCATCTTCCTTGGCTACCCTCCTAATACCCAAGGTTACCGGTGCTATGATCCTGTCACTCATCGTGTGTACACCTCGAGGCATGTGTACTTTGTCGAGACGGTGTTCCCTTTTTTTCAGGTTCCTCTGGCTTCGGCCCCTTCGGTGCCGGCCCCCGCGCCCCCTTCGTGGAGCGATGCGCGGCGGCAGCCCTCGGCAGCGCCCTATGCCACCACCACCTGGCTTTGTGACTCCCTTCCCCGAGGTCGAGTCCGCACGGGCCCCCGGCTCCCCATCTCCCTCATACGAGGTTGAGCCCGGCACCCCGCCCGCCACGCCTGCGACAGGCCCGACGTCAACCTCGCCCGTCGCCTCTTCCACCTCCGCTCGTGCTGCCCTTCGGGATCCCCACTGGCTAGCTGCGATGAAGGAGGAGTTTGATGCCTTACAGCGCAACCGCACGTGGCAGCTTGTTCTGCGACCCCCTCCTGCCAACATCATCTCTGGCAAGTGGGTGTTTCACCACAAGACTCGCCCAGACGGTTCTCTCGAGCGCTACAAGGCTCGATGGGTAGTTCGTGGTTTTCGGCAGCACGCGGGCGTGGATTTCACCAACACATTCGCCCGGTTGTGAAACCGGGCACGATCTGCGCCGTCCTTCAGCTGGCCGTCTCGCGTGCCTGGCCTGTGCATCAGTTGGACATTTCCAACGCCTTCTTGCATGGTCATCTCGCCGAGCAGGTGTTCTGTGAGCAGCTTACTGGTTTTGTCGACGCCGAGCACCCCGACTTCGTATGCTTGCTCTCCCGCTCTCTGTATGGGTTGAAGCAGGCGCCTCGGGCTTGGTACCAGCGTATCGCAGCCTTCCTTCAGTCTCTGGGCTTTTGGTCCACTCGCTCTGATGCCTCACTCTTTGTGTATCATTAGGGAGCTGACACTGCATATCTGCTGCTCTACGTCGAGGACATCATCCTCATGGCGTCCACCCCGATCTCCTTCAGCGGTTGACTGCTCGTCTTCGTGATGAGTTCGCCCTCAAGGACTTGGGGCCCCTGCACTACTTTCTCGGCATTGAGGTGATCCGCCAGGCTGACGGTTTATTTCTGCATCAGCAGAAGTACGCCCACGAGCTCCTTGAGCGTGCCGGTATGCTTAACTGCAAGCCGGCACCCACCCCCGTCGACACGAAGGCGAAGGTCTCTGCTCTGGAGGGGTCTCCCGCGTCCGATGGAGCATTTTATCGCTCTATTGTCGGTGCTTTACAGTACTTGACGCTGACTCGCCCCGACCTGCAGTACGCTGTTCAGCAGGTGTGCCTCCATATGCACGCCCCGCGTGACTCTCACTGGACTCTGGTGAAGCATATTCTCCATTACATACACGGCATCATGTCCTTGGGACTCACCCTGACGGCCTCCGCCTCCATCGACCTCGTGGCCTACTCGGATGCTGACTGGGCTGGCTGCCCCGACACGCGACGCTCTACGTCAGGCTACTGCGTCTACCTTGGGCCCTCGTTGATCTCTTGGTCATCGAAGCGGCAGCCCACGGTCTCCCGCTCTAGCGCCGAGGCAGAGTATCACGCCGTGGCCGAGTGCTCTTGGATACGTCAGCTGCTCCAGGAGTTGCTTTGTGATGTTCACCAGGCCACTCTTGTCTACTGCGATAAGGTCAGCACGATCTACCTCTCCGCCAACCCGATGCACCATCGACGGACGAAGCATACTGAGCTCGATATTCACTTCGTGCACGAGCAGGTTGCCCTTGGCCGTGTTCGGGTTCTTCACGTGCCGACGACGCAATAGTTTGCTGATGTGATGACTAAGGGATTGCCTACTCCCGTCTTCGAGGAGTTTCGGTCTAGTCTCTGTGTCTCCGGCGACGCTTCGACTACGGGGGAGTGTTGAGTATGTATTTTGTACTGCACGTGTATTGGAGTTGTGGCCCACCTCCTAGTCTTATATAGTTGAGGTAGAGGCCTTCCCTTGTATTATATATACGTGCACCAGCACCCCATCAATACAATGATTATTGTATTGCAAACTTTCCCGTATACACCCTAAATCGTTGTGTACTTCTGTATGTACCTGTTCAAACGTACTCCATCCGTCCCATAATGTAAGACGTTTTTGACACTAGTGTAGTGTCAAAAAATGTCTTACATTTTGGGACGGAGGGAGTAGAAACTACAATCGGGAACGGCTGTCGGGATTAGAAATTAATAATGGAAAAAATGGGAGTTGATGCTTTGAGATTGTGAATGTCATGTGTCATCCATCCGGAAGGGTCTCACGGGATGGCCTGTGAGACCTGGTCTCATATACCAAATCTTCTATCGTCATAGCAGCTTTTCCTTTTATTGGATCTCTACTTTCATCTTTGATTTGTATTAATCTTTACCTAATAATAAAGAAAATTGGGTTTCTTTCGTCCGTCATGACATTTTTTCAGAAAAGTCCCTCTATTTCAAAAAATTCAACCCGCAGTCCTGTTTTAATTTAAAACGAATCGTTATTTTCGTATTTTACACAAAAGTCCCTTCTTGAAATCAACCCGCCGTCTGGATTTAAGTCACACCCGAATCGTTATTTTACATTTATCGAAACCCCCCCTAATGTTTTAGATAATTCATCCGCAGATCATATTTAAGTCAAACAAATGCTTTTTAAAATCATACATATCTTTTAAACCGTAACTCTAATTTGAACATGTTATATATGAAATTTAATTAGAAAAATATGTAGAATATGAATATGAGATCATTTTTACCTGATAAGTATTTTTAAATATTATTATGGAATATATTTGAATCAAACCAAATGATTTTCTAAATTATCTGTATCTTTTAAACCGTAACTTTGATTTTAACATATTATATATGTAATTTTATTAGAAAAATGTGTGGAATCTAAATATGATGTTAATTTTACCTGTTGAATATTTTTAAAATATTGTTATGGAAGCAAACTTATGATTTATAGCGCAAGATTCGTTTTTTCATACCGGCGGCGATCCGGATTGCAAATAAACACCCCACTATAACCATATACGGAAAAGAAAACATAGATAACTACACATGCATACCTCTGAAAAATGTTGCAGGGGAAAACAACAGATTTCTCATCGCGAGAGTGAGAGAAGGGAGAGAGAGACGCCTTAGGATTAACCATATTCAACACACATTTTTTGTTGTTTTGTGTGAACACCGAGGCCATCACCGGCAATGGTGAGAAGGGGAAAATATCTGATGCACCGGAGCTTGTGGTGCTACCGGTGCACCGAACTCACATTATGCTTTTAAAATATTCAAAGAAATCTGAAATAAATTTAGCACACTCATACAACATCATTGTAGGTTGTCACAAAAAATCAAGTTAAAATTCAAAATATAACTTGAAAAACAAAAATGACAAATTCAACACTAAATAGTACATAACATAACTTGGGCTTTAGGTTTGGCCCATTATCACACTGATGTCAAATTTGTTATTTTTGTAGCTCAAAAAATATTTCAAATTTTTCTACGAATTTTTGTGACATCATACATTGATGCTGTCTTAACATGCTAGATTTTTTTCACATTTTTTAAAACATTCTATGGCATCCGGTGCACCGGTAGCACCACAAGTGCGGGTGCACAGGATACATTCCCGGGTGAGAAGGAGGATAAGCGGCAACACAAATATGATGCCTCGCAAAAACAAAGAAGATGGACCTATTGTGGTCTTGAGTGATGGTTGTTGAGTTAAGAGCGTGTGTTATGTTTTCTCTCCCGTTGCAACGCACGGGTATTGTTATCAATGCCAACTAGGTATCATAAGTAAATGGATCCCGGTTGTTCAATCCTTTGATAACCAAGGTCATTCTTTGCTAAAGAGAAATGATCACTACGAGTCAGACTCAATAGAATTGGATCCATTCCAAATAGCGAGAATTAGGATTCGTGATCCCTCTCAATCTCTCTTTCAATTCGAGGATCCAGAGAGGTGTTTTCATAGTCATCTCCGAATATTTGCCATCTCGGAATATTTTCGATTTAACTTTTCTATGATATGTCTTTCTATATGAAAATTGGTTATTTACGATGTACGATGATCCCTGTTAAGCATCCATGGCTGAATGGTTAAAGCGCCCAACTCATAATTGGTAAATTTGCGGGTTCAATTCCTGCTGGATGCACACGAACAGGAACATTCCATAAGTCTATTGGAACTGGCTCTCTATCCATGGAATCTCATCCATCATCCATACATAACGAATTGGTATTGTATATTCATACCATAACATAAGAACAATAAGAACTCGAATTCTAATCGATACTGGAACTCAGAGCATAGGAGGGAAAGTCGATTTATGGATGGAATCAAATATGCAGTATTTAAAGAAAAAAGTCTTCGTTTATTGGGAAAGAATCAATATACTTTAATTGTCGAATCGGGATTCACTAAGACAGCAATAAAGCATTGGGTCGAACTCTTCTTTGGTGTTAAGGTGGTAGCTTTGAATAGCCATTGACTACCTGGAAAGGTAGAAGAATAGGACCTATTCTGGGCCATACAATGCATTACAGACGTATGATCATTACCCTTCAACCGGTTTATTCTATTCCACTTCTAGATAGAGGACAAAACTAAAGGAGAATACTTAATAATACGGTGAAACATTTATACAAAACACCTATCTTGAGCACACGGAAGGGAACCGTAGACAGGCAAGTGAAATCCAATCCACGAAATAATTTGATCCATGGACGGCACCGTTGTGGTAAAGGTCGTAATTCCAGAGGAATCATTACCGTAAGGCATAGAGGGGGAGGTCATAAGCGCCTATACTGTAAAATAGATTTTCAACGGAATCAAAAAGACATATCTGGTAGAATCGTAACCATAGAATACGACCCTAATCGAAATGCATACATTTGTCTCATACACTATGGGGATGGTGAGAAGAGATATATTTTACATCCCAGAGGCGCTATAATTGGAGATACTATTGTTTCTGGTACAAAAGTTCCTATATCAATGGGAAATGCCCTACCTTTGAGTGAGGTTTGAACTATTGATTTATGTAATTGGAAGTAACCAATTAGGTTTACGATGAAACCTAGAAATCGATCACTGATCCAATTTGACTACCTCTACGAGATAGACCTCAACAGAAAACTGTTGAGTAACGGCAGCAAGTGATTGAGTTCAGTAGTTCCTCATAGAAAATTATTGGCTCTAGAGATATGGTAATATGGAGAAGACAAAATTGTTTGAAGCACGCACAGAACCGGAAGCGCCCCTTGTTTCAAAGAGAGGAGGACATGTTATTCACATTTAATTTGATGGTCAGAGGAAAATTGAAAGCTAAGCAGTGGTAATTAAGACCCCCGGGGGAAAATAGGGATGTCTCCTACGTTACCCATAATATGTGGAAGTATCGACGTAATTTCATAGAGTCATTCGATCTGAATGCTACATGAAGAACATAAGCCAAATGACGGAATGCAGAGACCTAGGATGTAGAAGATCATAACATGAGCGATTCGGCAGATTTGGATTCCTTTCCTATATATCCACTCATGTGGTACTTCATCATATGATTCATATAAGATCCATCTGTCTAGAGATCGTTATATACATCTAGAAAGCCGTATGCTTTGGAAGAAGCTTGTATAGTTTGGGAAGGGGTTTTTTGAGAGAAAAGAAGAATCTACTTCAACCGATATGCCCTTAGGCACGGCCATGCATAACATAGAAATCACATGTGGAAGGGGTGGGCAATTAGCTAGAGCAGCAAGTGCTATAGTGAAACTCATTGCAAAAGAGGGTAAATCGGCCACTTTAAGATTACCATCTGGGGAGGTCCGTTTAGTATCCCAAAACTGCTTAGCAACAGTCGGACAAGTGGGTAATGTTGGGCTGAACCAAAAAAGTTTGGGTAGAGCCGGATCTAAGTGTTGGCTAGGTAAACGCCCCGTAGTAAGAGGGGTAGTTATGAACCCTATGGACCACCCCCATGGGGGCGGTGAAGGGAAAGCACCCATTGGTAGAAAAAAACCCACAACCCCTTGTGGTTATCCTGCGCTTGGAAGAAGAACTAGGAAAAGGAAAAAAATATAGCGATAGTTTTATTCTTCGTCGCCGTAAGTAAATACGTAACTAGGAATATGGAAAATTGCATTTTTGGAATTTGCAATAATGCGATGGGCGAACGACGGGAATTGAACCCGCGCATGGTGGATTCACAATCCACTGCCTTGATCCACTTGGCTACATCCGCCCCATATCCAGCTAAAGGATTTTTTTTCTTTTTTCCATTGATCATTATTCTATTTATTCTAACCTCCGTACTTCGATCAAGATATTGTACATAGAAGCCACTCTTTAAAAAGGAAAAAAGGAGTAATCAGATGTGACACGAAAAAAAACGAATCCTTTTGTAGCTCATCATTTATTGGCAAAGATAGAAAAGGTCAATATGAAGGAGGAGAAAGAAACAATAGTAACGTGGTCCTGGGCATCTAGCATTCTACCCACAATGGTTGGCCATACAATCGCGATTCATAATGGAAAGGAACATATGCCTATTTACATAACAAATCCTATGGTAGGTCGCAAATTGGGGGAATTCGTGCCTACTCGGCATTTCACGAGTTATGAAAATGCAAGAAAGGATACTAAATCTCGTCGTTAACTAAATTCTGAATAGAAAGATTAAGAACAAAAAAAGATTCAAAATAAAGACAGAAATACCCAATATCTTGCTAGAACAAGATATTGGGTATTTCTGTCTTTTCTTTCTTCAAAAATTCTTATATGTTAGCAGAAAAACCTTATTCATTAATAGATGGAACTTCAACAGCAGCTAAGTCTAGAGGGAAGTTGTGAGCATTATGTTCGTGCATTACTTCCATACCAAGGTTAGCACGGTTGATGATATCAGCCCAAGTATTAATAACGCGACCTTGACTATCAACTACAGATTGGTTGAAATTGAAACCATTTAGGTTGAAATCCATAGTACTAATACCTAAAGTAGTGAACCAGATTGCTACTACAGGCCAAGCAGCCAAGAAGAAGTGTAAAGAATGAGAGTTGTTGAAACTAGCATATTGGAAGATTAATCAGCCAAAATAACCATGAGCAGCCATAATATTATAAGTTTCTTCCTCTTGACCAGATTTGTAACCCTCATTAGCAGATTCATTTTCAGCAGTTTCCCTGATCAAACTAGAGGTTACCAAGGAACCATGCATAGCACTGAATAGGGAACTGCCGAATAAACCAGCTACACCTAACATGTGGAAGGATGCATAATGATGTTGTACTCTGCCTGGAATACAATCATAAAGTTGAAAGTACCAGAGATTCCTAAAGGCATACCATCAGAAAAGCTTCCATGGCCAATAGGGTAAATCAAGAAAACAATAGTAGCAGCTGCAACAGGAGCTGAATATGCAACAACAATCCAAGGATGCATACCCAGACAAAAACTAAGTTCCCACTCACGACCCATATAACAAGCTACACCAAGTAAGAAGTGTAGAACAATTAGCTCATAAGGACCACCATTGTATAACCACTCATCAACAGATGCAGCTTCCCAAATTGGGTAAAAGTGCAATCCGATCGCCGCAGAAGTAGGGATAATAGCACTAGAGATAATATTGTTTCCATAAAGTAAAGAACCAGAAACAGGCTCACGAATACCATCAATACCTACTGGAGGGACAGCGACGAAGGCGATAATAAATACAGAAGTTGCGGTCAATAAGGTAGGGATCATCAAAACACCAAATTTAACACCCCTAGTGTCATGCTACAATAATGCCCTATTAATGGTGCCATGTCATCACATTACTGTTGCTAATCTTCACTTGATCCAAATCACAATTCAAATTCAAATTTAAAGTCCAAAATTCAAATTTCTCAAACATGCAATCTAAATTATTCAAAGTGTGGCAAATATTCCATAATCAATTATGGAGGTGACCCAACATTTTTGTAAAGTATTTAAGTGCCCTTTTGTGACTATAACGGTGGTAAAAACAATTATTTAATTACTTTTTCAATTATAAAAATACTAAACTATTTCACTTAAACCTCAAACTTTGTGGGCCTCTCCAACATTATGGCTAATAATTGTGTGCCAAATTTCTTTGTCAGAAAAGTTTAACTGCTATTTTTTTAAATCCAAAACAGTGAAGAAATTGTAAAACAAAAAATCAGTAAAGGGCCTAGCTAGCTAATGTGCATCTGGGCCGTAGTGGCCGAAGAGCACTAACGGCCCACCTCACCTCCTCTCCCTCTCCTCACGCTATAGGATACAGGGGGAGGGCATGCTGGCTATCCCGCGGCCATGGTCGGCCCCCAGCCACACACCGGCCATCCGGCGGTACCCCGCGAAGATAAGGACCCCAAGCACCCCCTGCCAACCCTAGCGCGCCCTTTCCTTCCCCCTTTTCTCCTCCCTCGTGCCTCTTCGCTCTCTCCCACACACACCCATGCCATCGTTTCCATGGCCTCCTCCGTCCATGTGGCCATCATCCACCTCGTCGGTTCAGGCCCTCGCCTGGAGCTGCGTCTGCTTCGTCTTCGTCGACTCCGAGGAGTAGCTCGAGCAGGAGATCACCACAGCGCCGGGATCGACCGCTTCTTCTCGCTTTGATCACCGGAGTTCCCCGCCGAATCCACTTACGTCTGCTGCTACTAAGCTGCCAACGGGACCCCATGCGCCCCCTAGGTGAGCTCACGGTCCTCCTCGACCCCCTCTCGCTCCTCCTTGTGCCTTGTTGGCTCGTTTCCGTCGCTGTTAGGCCGTCACCGCCGTCGGATGTCGTCGTCCCAGTCACTTCCCGCCGTTCTAGCTCGCGCCCGTGCCACCTACAAACGCGATGCGGTGTCCTCGTTTGAATGATTCGAGCCGTTGCTCGAACTGGACCTGAAAGTGCGTTATAACGACTAGAGGGGGGTGAATAGGTGATTTTTATGAAATTCTTCACTAAGGAATTTGCCGGCGAGGAAATTCCTTAGCAGAGAACTACTAGCAGCGGAATAAGTACTCAAAAGTAAACATAACAGAATACAAGCATACTCATCATGATGAAATGAAGACAGGCATAGAGTACAGAAGCGTAAGCAAAGGATAACACTGGATGAAGACAAACAGACTGAAGAAATTGAACTGAGGAAATTGAGAAAGTCTTCAGTCAAAGTCTTCAAACACAGATATGAACAAGCACACAACACAGTTATGAGGAAATGAAAGAGTTGAGGAAATAGAACCAGTAAGCTTGGTGATGACAATGATTTGGTAGACCAGTTCCAACTGCTGTCTCAGTTGTATGTCTGGTTGGAGCAGGTGAGTATTTAAACTCAAGGACACACAGTCCCGGACACCCAGTCCTGAACACGCAGCTCAGGACACCCAGTCCTCACCGTATTCTCCTTGAAGTAAGGTCACACAGACCTCGTCCAATCACTCGTGGTAAGTCTTCAGGCGACTTCCAAACCTTCACAAACTCGGTCACTCGGCGATCCACAATTCCTCTTGGATGCCCTAGACCATGACGCCTAACCGTCTGGAAGAAGCACATTCTTTAAAGGTAACAAGTGTCGGATCCACGCAGGATCAATCTCTTCAGTGGTGCTCAGTCACTTGGGGTTTGTAGGTGTTTGGGTTTTGGGTTTTTGGTTTTTCCTCACTTGATGATTTTCGCTCAAAGTCCTCAGAGGATGGGTTGCTCTCAAATGACAAGTGTCAGTTTCTCTCGGAGCAGCCAACCAGCTAGTGGTTGTAGGGGGCGGCTATTTATAGCCTAGGGAGCAGCCCGACATGATAAGACATAAATGCCCTTCAATGATATGACCGTTAGGTGGATAGATATTTAGGGACAGATGGCGCATAGCACAGCAACGGTCGGAATTTTGAGTAGCAAAATCCTCAGGGCTATCATGTTCCTCATTGTGTAGGTAATCCGCACCGGTGAATTCCTAACTCCTAAGTCAGAACAAATTCCTCAGAGACCAAAAGAGCTTCGTCTCTGACACTGAAGAAATTGACTGAACTGTATGAGATTTCCAATGGATTCACTCAAAGGGATTGGTAGGTGTAGGATTTTGAGTTGAGCATCACATGGAAATTTTTCCTTGGTATTTCCACGACCCCCTTTAATAGTACGATGTTTTCTATGACTCAAGAAAGAGAAAATGAAACTACGAAAACAAAAGTCTTCACGCTTCATGTTCCTCGAATGAATACCAAGTCTTCATAGTCACACCATTTTCTTCACTTTCAAAGTCTTTAGAAAGTCTTCAGAATACCAAAGTCTTCAGACAAAGAACTTCATTTTTAGGGGTCGACTTTCTCTGTAAATATCAAACTCCTCATAGACTTATAGACCTGTGTACACTCGTAAACACATTAGTCCCTTAACCTATAAGTCTTCAATACACCAAAATCACTAAGGGGCACTAGATGCACTTACAATCTCCCCCTTTTTGGTGATTGATGACAATATAGGTTAAGTTTTCAACGGGGATAACCATATGAAGTGTAACTACTAAAATTGAGGAATTTGATTGCAAGATATAGAAGAACTCCCCCTGAAGATGTGCATAGTGGGGAATTTGCTTTTGAAGCAATGCACACTTGAAGAGCTGAATCATGGAGATCTCCCCCTATATCTTGTAATTCATACACGCATTTGACATATAACAGTGAAGAATTTGAAATGCATGATGAAATATGGTGACTGATGTAATTCAGCATGCGTGCAATAATATTAACGAGGAATAAGCATGCAGAAAAACGTATCAAGAGTATCAGAGCACCATCGGGTTTAAGTTTACAACTCGATCCAATAAAGTCGCAGAAGAACAAGAGTTGTAACTTAACAAAAAAAATGCCCATATAGAAAGACCTGCTTGAAGACTAACTCAAAATTCTCCCCCTTTGTCATCAAATGACCAAAAAGATCGAATATGAGGACTAACGCCCCTGAAGAATATCAAGTTGATGAAGGAGCGCCAGTGTTGCTGGGGTTGTTTGTTGTAGTAGGGCCTGCCGCAGTGTCGTCCAAGTCTTCATTTTCATCAGTGTCGCGCGATGAAGAATATGAGCTGGCCACCAGAGAAGGAACCTTGACCTTCTTGAATTTCTTCGGTGGAGGTGCAGACCAGTCAAAATCTTCATTGAGACCAATGTTCTTTAGATCTTCTTCACCGTACAGATGTGACAGGATTGCCCAGGTGCGACCAAAGACTTGATGGAGGTAGTAATGGTTTTTCTTCACTGCATTGTGTGTGCCAGTCATGTTGTGAAGAAGTGAACCAAACTGACGCTTAACCCATTTGTGATTTTGATCCACCTTCTGGTGAAGACTAAGCAGAAGTTCACGGTCAGTCATCACGCGTGGAGCAGTGGCTTGAGGAGTGGACTTGGATGCATTGGCAGAGTCATGTGTGGCAGGGTCATCATTGGTGGAATAAGATGCAGCTTTGCGAAACTGACCATCCAATGGACGAATGCCTTCTTCTATTACAGCTGGTGCCTTGCCCTTTCCATCAACTGAGGAATATGTCTGCTTGAGGACTTCAATTGGGGGCAAGTAGCTGAGGTGATACTGGAAATCAGCTTTGTAGTTGAGTGAAGACCTTGTCCTGAGGAATCTCATAATCCAAGGTGCATAAGGCTTCAGCTCAAATGGAGATAGTGCAACATTTGCCATAGTCCTCATGAAGAAATCGTGATAATTGACAGGAATGCCAAGAACGATGTTGAATACCAGATTCTACATGATGCCAACAATTTCCTCATCAGATGAGTCATGGCCTTTGATAGGAATGAGTGTCCTCGTTAGAATATGATAGACAGTTCTGGGCACGTACAACAATTCCTTCACGAGGAATTTGGTTCTTGGTGCGTGACCTGGCTTCAAAGGTTTCATCAGCACCTGCATGTAATGATGTGTGAGCTCAGGTTCACTGTAGATGCAGCAAGCTTCTTCAAGGGGAGGACTGAGTGGTAAGGCACAAAACAATTCAGAAGCTGGTGCAGTGTAGTGAGTGTTTCAGACATCCAGTCCAGCACCCATGAATTCACATCTTCAGAATCTCCTGTGATGTGCAGTGTTGCATAAAATTGAAGAATCAGTTCTTCATTCCAATCGCAGATGTCAGAGCAAAAGTTTAACAGTCCAGCGTCGTGAAGAACACTAAGGACTGGTGCGAAGCATGGCACAGATTCCATATCCATGTGAGGAATATGCTCATGGTAAAAGATTTTCTCTTTGTTGAACAACACTGAGGAATAGAAATTGGCTTGACTAGCAGTCCAGAAACGCCTCTTCCTTATACGAGTAGAGTTGTATGGGTTGTAATCTTCGAAGAATACGTGCTCGCCGAAGAAATCATCAGCCTTGAACTTTTGCTTGCGTGAGAATGGATCCTTTGGCTTCGGCAGAGGAGTGTCAGTGAGTTGCATCATGACCTCAGGAATCGCAATCTTAGGTTCTTCAGGCTGAGGAATTTATGGTTCCTCTTCAGTGGAAGTCTGCATCGTTGGTTGTTCAGCAGCAGCAGTTTCTTCAGCGCTAGTGGCTGGAATTTCCTCATGGACAGATGCAGTGGGATGAGTTTCTTCAGAGCCCATATGTACAGTTTGTGTGGGGGATTGAGGAATTTGCTGTAGAGGGGTGAACATTGGAGAGATTGGATGCTGACTTTCCCAGAATTCATCACTGATTACGGGTGTGGAGCAGCCAACGTCCACATCTTCATCTTCCATTTCTTCAACGCCAGCCTCTTCAGCTATGAACTGAGGCATAGGCGAGGAGATGATAGGTGTTGAAGGGATCGCATCCACTTCAATTTCTTCATCCAATGGTTCGGACGAAGCAGCAGAAGGAGTTTCTTCATCAGATCCGCTGGGGATCACATAGTCTTCATCAAAAGGAACAAGGTCCTTTGATGGCCTGGTTGAGATGGGAACAACATCAATGGGATTTGCAAATGAACTTGTCATAGGATTCATTTTCTGGGGAGCTGAAGAATCTAAAGCAACTAATGCTTTCCTTTTCATCACTACAGCATGCTTTGCAGCCTTGGTCTTCTTCACATCTGATGCATATGGAAGGATTGGAGTTGAAGTTGGTGCAGGAGCAGCTGAGGAATCCGGTTGATTTTCTTCAGGCACAACTGATGCAGTTGCCCTGAGTTCTTCAGTTTCTTCAGGCGCACCACTAGTGGGTGCCCTGGCAATTTCTTCAGTGGCTGGAATGCAGTCATCAGCCCTGGAACTCACATTTTCTTCAGCAGCCTGATTTTCATCAGCGGTGCTGGCATTTTCTTTAGTAGGCTGAGCAGATGCTTCAGCCTGAGGAATTTCCTGTTGCGTTGGGGCTGCAACATTGGAGGTGAAGCTATCCGCAAGTTTCACAAAACGAACCTTGGCTCCAAGCCAATCAGCGTGATATGCGTCAAAGTCATCACTTAGTTTCTTGATCTCAGTCTGAATAGTGACAAGTTCTTAAGTTGTCATAGAGACAACGTTTTTCTTCAGATAGCGCTCTTTATTGTACTGCGCTTTCTTGATCTTCCTGGCCTTCTCACATTTCCACTTTTCTTCTTGAATGAAGTGGGTCAGCATGTGACTTTGGCCAGGAGTTAGCTTGAAATCAGGCAAGGGGGTGTTGGGGTCCTTGTGCCAAACATCAATGTAGTCGAGGATCAACTTGGGATCCAAAAGCAGTGGCACCTCTGATCCTTTGGCTCTAGCGGCCCTGAATTGCCTGTCTCTGATGATTTCTGCAAGTTCATCATCATCAGCTTCATCTTCTTCAGACGGTACTTGGAAAGCGACTTGTTTCTTTTGAGGACTTGGGCGAGGACCTCGTCCAGCAGTGGCTTTGTCTTCAGCATTGAGGGGCCAGCTGAGGAACTTGGTGCAGCTGAGGAACTAGCTGAGACACCTGAGGCAATGGAGATGCCTTCAGTCGTTTGGCACGAGGCGAGATGCACAGGTGCAGAGGATTTAGTCGGAACAACTGAGGGCTTTGGCGGAGGAGCTGAGGACTTTGGAGGAGGAGGAGCAGCATGAGGAATTGGCCGTGAGGGCTTTGAGGATTCTGGCCGTGAGGGCATTGCTGAGGAACTTGGCCTTGAGGGCATTGTTGGTGAAGCACTTGGCTTGCGCGCAGGCTTCTTTGACATAGCCTTCTTTGGCTTGACAGCAAAGGCCTCAGCAGAGGCAGTAGCAGCAGCAGAGTCTTCATTGAATTTCCTCACTGCTTCTTTGGCTTGCTTAGCCAACTAGGCTTGGCGCTTGGCCCATTCATCAGGATAGTCCTCACCGCGCTTGAGGATGGTGGGATCAACGATTTGGCTAGGTGCCAATGAAGGTCTTGGGCATGGAGGATTGAGTGCGAATTTCTTCATGTACTTAGGAGTGACATATCTGTACTCCCTCCACTCTCTAGCCCATCTCCTCTCTATCTTCTGAATGCGCACTTTGTGCTCATTCTTGGTTTCCTCAGTAGGTGTGCAGTACCCAGTATATATTTCATCAGGGATCTCAAACGCTGTATTTACCTCAGGCCTCTTTCCTCCCTTCTGTGGCTTCTTACCGTCAGCCATTTTCTTCAGTTGAGGAATTTGAACAATTGAATTCTCTGAAGAAGTATGCAACTTTTCTTCGAGGAACGCTGCAAATGAGTTAAGTTGATGAGAACCTAGTGATTCAGCAGCTGACATGTGTACCTATGAATAGAGTATAGTTGCGAGGAATTTGGAGAGGTCATATGCGTTCTCAGAAGGTTTTGTAAAAAAGAACAATTTAGAGGAATTTGACCAGATGAGTCTTGAAGAAGTTCACTAAGCGTTCTTTGTCTTAGGTTCCAGAGATGTGTAGATTAAAAATCCACACATTTGAGGAATCTTGAAGAAAAACATGGCTTAGAGAAACGAATCAAGAACAGATGACTTGTGAGGTGTTTAGTGTGTGAAGCTATGAAGAAAAACACCTTTGAAGATTTTGAAGATAATCATTTGAATCAACGAGGGTAGTAAAAGTAACTTTTAATTACCCTGGATGAAGAACACGATGAACTGGAGTGAGGAGATGTGAAGTTCATCTGGGCAGATCTTCCACGCCCTAACTTGGCGGAGGAAGACGGCTACGGCGGCGGCGGAATGAAGATTTCCGCGGTCGGCGCGAGTACGTCAGTGACGAGGTCGAGGCAGTGAAGCTCTGCCTCACCGGCGGCGATGAAGTAGCGGCGGCGCTAGGGTTTGAGAAGGTCGAGCTGGAGAGAGAGATCGAGCGGAGTAAAAGAAGTGAGGAAGGGAAGGAGGGGTATTTATAGCCACGGTGAAAAACTGCTCGCCCGAAGAAATTGGACGAACGTGCCCCTGACCCTTCTCATTCGCTTGACATGTGTCACCCGTGTACTGAGAGGTGGAGATCGTGTGCGATCGTGGGTGAGTGGATAAGTATAACATGGGATGCGGAACGGTTTGAGCGACAAAGCCGAAAATTTAGATAAGATAGGTTTTAAAGTTCCGTTCGCAATTTCTTCAACTGACTAGGACACAGTGAAGATTTTGGACGAGTTTCAAATAGAATGCACATGAAGAATTTGTGAACAGATTGGGTTGAGTATAGCATAGAGGGGGGAGGGTCTGATCACATTCACTTAGCAGAAAAACCAACTTGAAGAATTAGCAATAAGTCAATGTTGTAGAGGACATAAACTTATATATATATATATATATAGTCAATGAAGAAAAACGACAGAAGCAGTGAAGAAAATGCAAAGTTGAAGAATATGAATAATTGAGGAATTTCAACTTTTGGTGGTGGCATGACCCACCGTATAAGAATGATGATTTCAGATACCGCGTACAATTATCATAGGGTTCTGAGAATCAAAATCTTCAATAATTTCTTCACACTAAGAGTGTTATTCTTCATTGATTGAAGAAAAACATTTGTTCATGTGTTGCACATCTAAGTCATCAATTTTGCATAAGTGTTAGGATGAGTGTCCTTTTCAAAGAACATTCGAAGATTCTAGGATATTTAGCTCACACCGCAACTTGCTAAATCTCTTCTCATCCAAGGGCTTTGTGAAGATATCGGCTAGCTGTTCTTCAGTCTTCACATCCTCAATAGAAATGTCGCCCTTCAACACATGATCATGAAGAAAATGATGATGAATCTGAATGTGCTTTGTCTTTGAGTGCTGAACTGGGTTGTGAGCAATCTTGATGGCACTCTCATTGTCACAGAAGAGAGGCACGTTCTTCATGTTGACACCGTAGTCCTTGAGAGTTTGCTTCATCCTTAGCAATTGGGCACAGCAAGAATCAGCGGTAATGTACTCAGCTTCAGCAGTAGATAGTGATACACAGTTCTGTTTCTTCGAGGACCAACAGACCAAAGATCGTCCGAGGAAATGACATGTACCAGATGTTGACTTGCGGTCCACACGATCACCAGCATAGTCAGAGTCAGAATATCCAATGAGATCAAAAGCTGAACCCTTGGGGTACCATAATCCAAGTGTTGGTGTGTGAGCTAGATATCGAAGAATATGCTTCACAGCCTTATGGTGTGATTCCTTCGGTGTAGCTTGAAATCGGGCACACATGCAAACAGTAAGCATTATATCTGGCCTAGATGCACATAAGTACAACAAAGAACCTATCATGGAGCGGTATACCTTATGATCGAAGTCAATACCATTTTCATCAGTGCATAGATAGCCATTTGTGGGCATAGGAATTTTGACGCCTTTGCAATCTTGAATGCCGAATTTCCTCGGTACATCCTTGAGGTATTTCTCCTGAGATATGAATATGCCATTGCGTTGTTGACGAATTTGATGACCTAAGAAGAATTTCAACTCTCCCATCATAGACATTTGATATTCTTCACTCATCATATAGGCAAATTCATCACCATAACGTTGGTCAGTACAGCCAAAGATTATATCATCAACATATATTTGGCATACAAACAATTCACCATCATAAGATTTAGTGAAAAGAGTAGGGTCGAGTGAACCGGGTTTGAAGCCTTTCGTCATGAGGAATTCCTTCAAAGTATCATACCAAGCCCGTGGGGACTGCTTGAGGCCATAGAGGGCCTTGTTGAGTCTGAAGACTTTGTCAGGATTCTTTGGATCTTCAAAACCTGGGGGTTGAGCAACATATACTTCTTCCTCAAGCTTACCATTGAGGAATGCACTTTTCACATCCATTTGATATAAAGTGATATCATGATGGTTAGCATAAGCAAGTAATATGTGAATAGCCTCAAGTCTAGCAACAGGTGCAAAAGTTTCCTCGAAATCAATTCCTTCAACCTGTGTGTAGCCTTGAGCTACAAGTCGTGCCTTATTCCTCACCACAAGGCCATTTTCATCTTGCTTGTTGCGGTAGATCCACTTTGTGCCGATGATATTGTGCTTGTGAGGATCTGGACGTTTGACCATTTCCCAGACATTGTTGAGCTCGAACTGATGTAATTCTTCTTGCATGGCCTGAATCCACTAATGCTCCAGAAATGCTTCATCTACCTTAGTGGGCTCTGTAATAGAGACAAAAGCATAGTGCCCACAAAAGTTAGACAAATGTGAAGCTTTTGAGCGTGTGAGAGGACCTGGCGCTTTGATGTCATTGATGATCTTTTCAACTTGCACTTCTTTTGCAATGCGAGGATGAGCTGGTTGCCGTTGAAGAATTTGATCAGCGTTTTCTTCAGCACCATTTTCTTTGGCATTTTCTTCAGATACATTAGCTCGACGTTCTTCATGTTCTGGAATGAATTCTTCAGCAGATTCTTCAGTAGGAATGACATCCTCAGTAGCCTTGAACTTGATAGTTTCCTCAGGTGTTGGTTCATCTATCACAGTAGGTAGGTGCTCTCTTTGTGAGCCATTAGTTTCATCGAACCGCACGTCTACAGTTTCAACAACTTTGTGAAGAACGTTGTTGAAGACTCTGTAGGTGTGCGAGTCCTTTCCGTAACCAAGAATAAAACCTTCATGTGCTTTCGGTGCAAATTTTGAGTTGTGATGAGGATCTCTAATCCAACATTTAGCACCGAAGACTTTGAAATAACTTACATTGGGTTTCTTATCAGCGAGGAGTTCATAGGCAGTTTTCTTGAAGAATTTGTGAAGATATACTCTGTTGATGATGTGGCACGCAGTATCAATTGCCTCAGTCCAGGACCGACGAGGCATTTTGTATTCATCAAGCATAGTGCAAGCCATCTCAGTAAGAGTCCTGTTCTTATGCTCCACGACGCCGTTCTGCTGAGGAGTATAAGGAGCAGATAACTCATGAGTAATACCAAGTTCATCAAGATAGTTATCGAGACCAGAATTCTTGAACTCAGTGCCATTGTCACTTCTGATGTGCTTGATCTTCACACCAAAGTTGGTTGAAGCCCTCGAGGAAAATCGTTTGAAGACTTCCTGCACTTCATGTTTGTAAGTAAGAAGGTGTACCCATGTGTAACGAGAGTAATCATCAACAATAACAAAGCCATATTGAGATGCTTCATTTGAAATAGCATAATAATGATTAGGACCGAAGAGATCCATGTGAAGCAATTCAAATGGGCGAGTAGTGGTCATGATAGTCTTCGCTGAATGCTTGGCCTTGGTCATCTTCCCAGCTTCACAGGCTCCGCATAGGTGACCCTTGAGGAATTTGACATTCTCGATGCCAATGACATGCTTCTTTTTCGTAAGCTTCTGCAAATTCCTCATGCCTGCATGACCAAGTCGTCGATGCCAGAGCCAGCCTTCTGAAGCTTTTGCAAGTAAGCACACGGCTGGTTGTGGTCCTGTAGAGAAATCAACAATATACATGTCTCCTCTCCTAAAGCCTTCGAAGACTTTGGAATTGTCAGCTTCCATAACCAAAACACAACAGTACTTGCCAAAGACAACAATCATATCAAGATCACAAAGCATTGAGACAGACATAAGGTTGTATCCTAAGGACTCAACAAGCATGACTTTGTCCATGTGTCGATCCTTTGTGATCGCAACCTTACCTAGACCCAATACCTGACTTTTGCCTTTGTCAGCAAAGATGATGTGCTTCAGATGCAAAGGAGATAATGGAGCATCCAACAATAGATTCTTGTCACCATTCATGTGGTTTGTACATCCACTATCGAGGACCCACTCAGTGGCTTTGGGTTGATCATCCTGCAGATGAATTAGTGCAGCTTACAAACTCATATACTTCATCAGTGAAGAATATGACATCAATTCATTAGATCAATTTCATCAAGTACAGAAACTGATAAAGCAATATGAGGACGTGAGAAATGAAAGTTCATTTCTTCCTGATTAGCCTGCATCCTATCAGGCATGCTCAAGTCTCCAGCAAATTCTTCAGACGATTACATACGTCTGGAGACCTGACCCTGCAGAAGAGATTAGTTCTTTTTCTTCACCACCCACATCTGAAGGGGTGGCAAAGAGTTCATCACTCTGCGAGCTCCATACGAGAAGGATGGCATAGAAGCCAGTCCATTTCGTTTCACATAAGAGGGGTTAGAGTAAGCATAAGAGTATGGAGAGAAATTCTTCGAGGACTTATGGACATAATGATTTGAAGAATAATGCACATATCCATAATCCTTAGATCTTCCCTGCGAAACAGATGGGTTAGCATGATGATGTTCATATAAGGACTTTGATCCATATGAGGAATATGATCCATGTGAGGAGTTTGGTTCGTATGAGGACTTGGATCCATATGAAGAATTTGGTCCATATGAAGAATTTGATCTGGTGTTCCTATTCTTCACAGGTGGCGTCATGATGACATTCACCTGAAGATTTTCAAGGCATCTTTTGGGAACCCAGATTTTCTTCATAGGGGGCCGTTCCTGCAGTTAGTGCCAACATATCTAGCAAATACTTCACCATTCTGATTTTTTAACAGTTTATAGTTGGAGTCAATTGACTCATCATCAGAATGAGGAGATTCACATGCAAATCCAGATAAGTTAGATGGATCAACTGGAGGTCCCTTTGCAGCAACCCATGTAGTTTTGGGGTACTGCTCAGGCTTGCAATATGTACCATCAGCATTGAGTTTCCTCTCAAAGGCAATACCCTCTTTCCTAGGGTTCCTGTTGAGGATCTGCTTTTTAAGCACATCACAAAGAGCCTAATGCCCTTTGAGGCTTTTGTACATGCCTGTCGTGTACAATTCCTTCAACCCTGCATCATCAGTGATACTAGCAATGTCCTTAGATGAGGAATTAGTGATAGCAGAGGTATGTGAAGAATTTGAAACATTAGCAGCATTTGAACATTCAGGTGAAGAATTAGCAGATTCACGTTCAATGCACTTCAAGCATGGAGGAACAAATTCTTCCTGAGAAGCGCTGATTTGTTGAGCAAGTAATGAATCGCGCTCCTTCTGAAGATCTTCATAACTCACTCCTAGCTTTTCAAGATCTTGCTTTCTTTGAAGAAATTCCTAAGAAAGCTTCTCATGATCGGATAAGAGAGTGTTATGTTGATCTTGAAGGGTGTCATACTTAGTATGAAGTCTCTGAAAACTTTCAGCCAAAGCTTTTGACTGATCCATTTCTTCACCCAACATATCATCGCTCTTGTTTAGCATATAGTGAGCTTTTTCCAAAGCTCTTTGTTGTTTAGTAGGAAGGGAAGCAAGTTTGACATAGCTGGGTCCAAATTCATCACCAGATTCATCATCACTGGACTCGGATAGGTAGCATTCAGTTACCTCAGCATCTTTTGCCATAAGGCATGATGCAGAAGATGATAATTCTGGTTCGAATGTCATCGTTTTGAGAGATTCCTTGAAGTCCTCAAACCAAGGATCATGACAGGTTCGATGACCTTCATAGACCTCAGAGAGACGGTCCCAGATGAGCTTCGCATGATCGAGATGCATGATATTCCTGAACTGATTTTGTGACAGACTGGAGCACATGACATCCTTCGCCGTGAGGTTGAGAAGAGTATACTTGCGAATGTCATCAACTTCTGCCATCTTGCACAGATCGGTCAGGCCAATCTCAGTGACGGTCCATAACTCGCTGTTCATCGCCATGAGGCGTTTCTTCATCATGGCCTTCCACTTGGGATACTCGTGACCGTCAAAGATGGGGCATGTCACCTTCGTCATACCTGCGATCGACATAACTAAAACTCTAGGCGGTTAAACAAAAATCACACAGAACAAGGGAGTACCTTGCTCTGATACCAATTGAAAGTGCGTTATATCGACTAGAGGGGGGTGAATAGGCGATTTTTATGAAATTCTTCACTGAGGAATTTGACGGCGAGGAAATTCCTTAGCGAAGAACTACTAGCAGCGGAATGAGTACTCAAAAGTAAACATAACAGAATACAAGCATAGTCATCATGATGAAATGAAGACAGGCACAGAGTACAGAAGCGTAAGCACATGATAACACAGGATGAAGACAAACAGACTGAAGAAATTGAACTGAAGAAATTGAGAAAGTCTTCAGTCAAAGTCTTCAAACACAGATATGAAAAAGCACACAACACAGTTATGAGGAAATGAAAGAGTTGAGGAAATAGAACCAGTAAGCTTGGTGATTACAATGATTTGGTAGACCAGTACCAACTGCTGTCTCAGTTGTATGTCTGGTTGGAGCGGCTGAGTATTTAAACTCGAGGACACACAGTCCCGGACACCCAGTCCTGAACACGCAGCTCAGGACACCCAGTCCTCACCATATTCTCCTTGAACTAAGGTCACACAGACCTCGTCCAATCACTCGTGGTAAGTCTTCAGGCGACTTCCAAACCTTCACAAACTCGGTCACTCGGCGACCCACAATTCCTCTAGGATGCTCTAGACCATGACGCCTAACCGCCTGGAAGAAGTACAGTCTTCAAAGGTAACAAGCGTCGGATCCATGCAGGATCAATCTCTTCAATGATGCTCAATCACTTGGGGTTTGTAGGTGTTTGGGTTTTGGGTTTTTGGTTTTTCCTCACTTGATGATTTTCGCTCAAAGTCCTCAAAGGATGGGTTGCTCTCAAATGACACGTGTCAGTTTCTCTCGGAGCAGCCAACCAGCTAGTGGTTGTAGGGGGCGGCTATTTATAGCCTAGGGAGCAGCCCGACATGATAAGACATAAATGCCCTTCAATGATATGACCGTTAGGTGGATAGATATTTAGGGACAGATGGCGCATAGCACAGCAACGGTCGGAATTTTGAGTAGTAAAATCCTCAGGGCTATCATGTTCCTCACTGTGTAAGCAATCCGCACTGGCGAATTCTTAACTCCTTAGTCAGGACAAATTCCTCATAGACCAGAAAAACTTCATCTCTGTCACGCAGGATCAATCTCTTCAGTGATGCTCAATCACTTGGGGTTTGTAGGTGTTTGGGTTTTGGGTTTTTCCTCACTTGATGATTTTCGCTCAAAGTCCTCAGAGGATGAGTTGCTCTCAAATGACAAGTGTCAGTTTCTCTCGGAGCAGCCAACCAGCTAGTGGTTGTAGGGAGCGGCTATTCATAGCCTAGGGAGCAGCCCGACATGATAAGACATAAATGCCCTTCAATGATATGACCGTTAGGTGGATAGACATTTTGGGACAGCTGGCGCATAGCACAGCAACAGTCGGAATTTTGAGTAGCAAAATCCTCAGGGCCAGCTATCATGTTCCTCACTGTGTAGGTAATCCGCACTGGCGAATTCCTAACTCCTCAGTCAAAACAAATTCCTCAGAGACCAGAAGAGCTTTGTCTCTGTCACTGAAGAAATTGACTGAACTGTATGAGATTTCCAACGGCTTCACTCGAAGGGATTGGTAGGTGTAGGATTTTGAGTTGAGCATCACATGGAAAATTTTCCTTAGTATTTCCTCGACCCCCTTTAACAGTACGGTGTTTTCTATTACTCAAGAAAGAGAAAATGAAACTACGAAAACAAAAGTCTTCACGCTTCATGTTGCTCGAATGAATACCAAGTCTTCACGGTCACACCATTTTCTTCACTTTCAAAGTCTTCAGAAAGTCTTCAGAATACCAAAGTCTTGAGACGAAGAACTTCATTTTTAGGGGTCGACTTTCTCTGTAAATATCAAACTCCTCATAGACTTACAGACCTATATACACTCATAAACACATTAGTCCCTTAACCTATAAGTCTTCAATACACCAAAATCACTAAGGGCCACTAGATGCACTTATAGGACCCCGTAGGTACCTTCCCGTGCATCACCGCCGCTCCTGAAGTTCATCGTTGGTGCATGCGTATGTCTAAACGCCGGCGTGCCCTGCATGCCTGCCACTGCTCGGGCCTGCAGTTTCTGCTGCTCGGGGCTGCGCACGCGCACGCTGAACCTGGCGCACACTTCCGTTCCCTCACTTGTGCCCGCGCCTTCTCCTATCGTTCCTCACGCCGCCTACGCTGCTCTGTTGCTGTTGCGTCCCACTGTCGGCTGCCTCACCTCCACTGGCTGTAGCACCTGCCCCCGCGCCCGCGCGCCACCCACTCCCACATCGCCCCGCCTATGCCTCTCCCTGCGCGCTGCCCGCCGCCAGCGCCCAGCTTGCCCGCCGCCTCCCAGACCACTCGCTGCCCGCGCAACCCTCCCGCTGCCGAGCTACTGCTGCTACCGTCGCGCTATGCTGCTGCCCTCTCGTCGTGCCATGCCGCCGGGGCCGCCGCTGCAGGGGTCGTGCCCTGCTCCCCCTCCCCGGCGCGCTTGCGTTGGCCGCCGACGCCTCTCCTGCGAGCCTCATGCATGCTAGCCCAGCCATGGCCGGCTGGGGCCTTTGACCGGTGGCCCGTTCCCCATGTTTTGGATTAGTGGGGATAACCCCCAGATTAGATTAAGTGCTAAGCCCCCTTGTGATTATGACTAGTGAGGCCCACCCCTGTTAGAACAAATAAATAATTTTAAAATAACTAAATATAATTAATGATTAATTAATTAATTTAATAATTAATTAACTTAATTAATATTGCTTAGTTAACTAATTAACTACATCACTAGTTTAATCACTCAATGACAAGGAGGCCCCACCCTCCTGTTGACCAGTCAAAGTTTGACTGGTCAGCTGGGTCCACTGGCCCACATGTCAGCCTTTGTGTACATTCTCTGTACACAGGGCTGTGTACCCATAGCATTTTGTCTATTAATTTTTGAAACTGCATTATATCGACTAGAGGGGGTGAATAGGCGATTTTTTATGAAATTCTTCACTGAAGAATTTGCCGGTGAGCAAATTCCTTAGCGAAGAACTACTAGCAACGGAATAAGTACTCAAAAGTAAACATAACAGAATACAAGCATAGTCATCATGATGAAATGAAGACAGGCACAGAGTACAGGAAGCGTAAGCATAGGATAACATAGGATGAAGACAAACAGACTGAAGAAATTGAACTGAGGAAATTGAGAAAGTCTTCAGTCAAAGTCTTCAAATACAGATATGAACAAGCACACAACTCAATTATGAGGAAATGAAAGAGTTGAGGAAATGGAACCAGTAAGCTTGGTGAAGATAATGATTTGGTAGACCAGTTCCAACTGCTGTCTCAGTTGTACGTCTGGTTGGAGCGGCTGAGTATTTAAACTCGAGGACACACAGTCCCGGACGCCCAGTCCTGAACACGCAGCTCAGGACACCCAGTCCTCACTGTATTCTCCTTCAACTAAGGTCACATAGACCTCATCCAATCACTCGTGGTAAGTCTTCAGGCGACTTCCAAACCTTCACAAACTCGGTCACTCGGCGATCCACAATTCCTCTTGCATGCTCTAGACCATGACGCCTAACCATCTGGAAGAAGCACAGTCTTCAAAGGTAACAAGCGTCGGATCCACGCAGGATCAATCTCTTCAGTGATGCTCAATCACTTTGGGTTTGTAGATGTTTGGGTTTTGGGTTTTTCCTGACTTGATGATTTTCGCTCAAAGTCCTCAGAGGATGAGTTGCTCTCAAATGACAAGTGTTAGTTTCTCTTGGAGCAGCCAACCAGCTAGTGGTTGTAGGGAGGGGCTATTCATAGCCTAGGGAGCAGCCCGACATGATAAGACATAAATGCCCTTCAATGATATGACCCTTAGGTGGATAGATATTTTGGGATAGCTGGCGCATAGCACAGCAACGGTCGAAATTTTGAGTAGCAAAATCCTCAGGGCTATCATGTTCCTCACTGTGTAGGAAATCCGCACTGGCAAATTCCTAACTCCTCAGTCAGAACAAATTCCTCAGAGACCAGAAGAACTTCGTCTCTGTCGCTGAATAATATGACTGGACTGTATGAGATTTCCAATGGTTTCACTCGAAGGGATTGGTAGGTGTAGGATTTTGAGTTGAGCATCACATGGAAATTTTTCCTTAGTATTTCCTTGACCCCCTTTAATAGTACGGTGTTTCCTATGACTCAAGAAAGAGAAAATGAAACTATGAAAACAAAATTCTTCACACTTCATGGTCCTCGAATGAATACCAAGCCTTCAAGGTCACACCAATTTCTTCACTTTCAAAGTCTTCAGAAATCCAAAGTCTTCAGCCGAAGAACTTCATTTTTAGGGGTCGACTTTCTCTATAAATATCAAACTCCTCATAGACTTATAGACCTGTGTACACTCACAAACGCATTAGTTCCTTAACCTATAAGTCTTCAATATACCAAAATCACTAAGGGGCACTAGATGCACTTACAATCTCCCCCTTTTTGTTGATTGATGACAATATAGGTTAAGTTTTCAACGGGGATAAACGTATGAAGTGTAAATACTGATATTGAGGAATTTCTTTGCAAGATATAGAAGAACTCCCCCTGAAGATGTGCATAGTGAGGAATTTGCTTTTGAAGCAATGCACACTTGAAGACTTGAATCATGGAGATCTCCCCCTATATCTTGTAATTCATACACGCATTTGACATATAACAGAGAATAATTTGAAATGCATGATGAAATATGGCGACTAATGTAATTCGGCATGCGTGCATTAGCATATATGAGGAATAAGCATGCAGAAAAACATATCATAAGTATCAGAGCACCATCGGGTTTAAGTTTACAACTCAATCCAATAAAGTCTCAGAAGAACGAGAGTTGTAACTTAACAAAAAACGCCCATATAGAAAGACCCGCTTGAAGACTAACTCAAAATTCTCCCCTTTTGTCATCAAATGACCAAAAGGATCGAATATGAGGACTAACACCCCTGAAGAATATAAAGTTGATGAAGGAGCGCCAGCGTTGTTGGGGTCGGTTATCGTAGTAGGGCCTGTCGCAGTGTCGTCCAAGTCTTCATTTTCATTAGTGTCGCGCGATGAAGAATATGAGCTGGCCACCAGAGAAGGAACCTTGACCTTCTTGAATTTCTTCGGTGGAGGTGCAGACCAGTCAAAATCTTCATTGAGACCCATTTTCTTCAGATCTTCTTCACCATACAGATGTGATAGGATTGCCCAGGTGCGACTGAAGACTTGATGGAGGTAGTAATGGTTTTTCTTCACTCCATTGTGTGTAGCAGTCATGTTGTGAAGAAATAAACCAAACTGACGCTTAACCCATTTGTGATTTCGATCCACCTTCTGGTGAAGACTAAGCAGAAGTTCACGGTAAGTCATCACGCGCGGAGTAGTGGCTTGAGGAGTGGACTTGGGTGCATTTGCAGAGTCATGTGTGGCAGAGTCATCATTGGTGGAATAAGAGGCATCTTTGCGAAATTGACCATCCAATGGACGAATGCCTTCATCAATAACAGCTGGTGCCTTGCCCTTTCCATCAACTGAGGAATATGTCTACTTGAGGACTTCAATTGGGGGCAAGTAGCTGAGGTGATTCTGAAAATCAGCTTTGTAGTTGAGTGAAGACCTTGTCCTGAGGAATCTCATAATCCAAGGTGCATAAGGCTTCAGCTCAAATGGAGACAGTGCAACATTTGCCAGAGTCCTCATGAAGAAATCGTGATAATTGACAGGAATTCCATGAATGATGTTGAATACTAGATTCTTCATGATGCCAACAATTTCCTCATCAGATGAGTCATGGCCTTTGATAGGACTCATTGTCCTCGTAAGAATACGATAGACAGTTCTGGGCATGTACAACAATTCCTTCACGAGGAATTTGGTTCTTGGTGCCTGACCTGGCTTCAAAGGTTTCATCAGAACCTGCATGTAGTGATTTGTAAGCTCAGGTTCACTGTAGATGCAATGAGCTTCTTCAAGGGGAGGACTGAGTGGTAAGGCACGAAACAATTCAGAAGCTGGTGTAGTGTAGTGAGTGTTTTCAGACATCCAGTCCAGCACCCATGAATTCACATCTTCAGAATATCCTGTGATGTGCAGCATTGCATAAAATTGAAGAATCAGTTCTTCATTCCAATCGCAGATGTCAGAGCAAAAGTTTAACAGTGCAGCATCATGAAGAACACTAAGGACTGGTGCGAAGCACGGCAGAGATTCCATATCCACGTGAGGAATATGCTCATGGTAGAAGATTTTCTCTTTGTTGAACAACACTGAGGAATAGAAATTGGCTTGACTAGCAGTCCAGAAACGCCTCTTCCTTATGCGAGCTGAGTTGTATGGGTTGTATTCTTCGAAGAATACGTGCTCACCAAAGAAATCATCAGCCTTGAACTTTTGCTTGCGTGAAAATGGATTCTTTGGCTTCGGCAGAGGAATGTCAGTGAGTTGGATCACGACCTCAGGAATCACAATCTCAGGTTCTTCAGGCTAAGGAATTTATGGTTCCTCTTTAGTGGCAGTCTGCGTCTTGAGATGTTCAGCGGCATCATTTTCTTGAGCACTAGTGGCTGGAATTTCCTCATGTACAGATGAAGTGGGGTGAGTTTCTTCAGAGCCCATTTGAACAGTTGGTGCAGGCGACTGAGGTATTTGCTGCAACGGTGTGAACATTGGAGAGTTTGGATGCTGACTTTCCCAGAATTCATCACTGATTACGGGTGTGGAGCAGCCAACGTCCACATCTTCATCTTCCATTTCTTCAACGCCAGCCTCTTCAGTTGTGAACTAAGGCATGGGCGAGGAGATGACAGGTGTTGAAGGGATCGTATCCACTTTAATTTCTTCATCAATCTGCTCTGACGAAGCAGCAGAATGATTTTCTTCATCAGATCCGCTAGGGATCTCATATTCTTCACCAAAAGGAACAAGGTCCTTTGATGGCCTGGTTGAGATGGGAACAGCATCAATGGGATTAGCAAATGAACTTGTCATAGGCTTCATCTTCTTCGGAGCTGAAGAATCTGAAGCAGCTGATGCTTTCCTTTTCTTCACTGTTGCATGCTCCGCACCCTTGGTCTTCTTCACATCTGATGCAGATGGAAGGATTGGAGTTGGTGTAGGCGCAGGAGGAGCAGAAGAATCTGGTTGACTTTCTTCATTTTCTTCAGGCGCACCACTAGTGGGTGCCCTGGCAATTTCTTCAGCGGCTGGAATGCAGTCATCAGCCCTGGAACTCACATTTTCTTCAGCAGCCTGATTTTCATCAGCGGTGCTGGCATTTTCTTCAGTAGGCTGAAGCATCTCATTTTCTTCAGTAGGCTGAGCAGATGCTTCAGCCTGAAGAATTTCCTGTTGCGTTGAGGCTGCAATAGTGGAGGTGAACTGTTCTGTGATCTTTACAAATCTGACTTTGGCTCGCATCCCGTCAGCATCATAGCAATCAAATTCATCACTCAGTTTCTTGATATCAGATTGGAGAGCAACTAGTTCTTCAGGTGAAAGCTTCAGAATGCTTTGCTTCAGAAAGCGCTCTTTCTTGTACTGCACTTTCTTCACTCTCCTCCCCTGTTCAAATTTCCATTTCTCTTCTTGTATGAAGTGAGTCAGCATGTGACTTTGACCAGGAGTCAGCTTGAAATCAGGCATGGGAGTGTTGGGGTCCTTGTGCCAAACATCAATGTATTCGAGGATCAACTTGGGATCCAAAATTAGTTGCACATTTGTTCCCTTGGCTCTAGCGGCCCTGACTTGCCTGTCTCTAATGATTTCTGCAAGTTCATCATCATCAGCTTCGTCTTCTTCAGACGACACTTGGAAAGCGACTAGCTTCTTTTGAGGACTTGGTCGAGGACCGCGTCTAGTAGTTGACTTTGTCTTCAGCAGTGAGGGGCCAGCTGAGGAACTTGGTGCAGCTGAGGAACTTGGTGAGACACCTGAGGCAATAGACATGCCTGCAGTCCTTTAGCACGAGGCAAGATGCACAGGTGCTGAGGACTTTGTCGGAACAGCTGAGGACTTTGGAGGAGCTGAGGATTTTGAGGGAGCAGGAGCAGCATGAGGAATTGGCCGTGAGGGCATTGCTGAGGAACTTGGCCTTGAGGGCATTGTTGGTGAAGCACTTGGCTTGCGCACAGGCTTCTTTGACATAGCCTTCTTCAGCTTAACAGCAGAGGCCTCGGCAGAGGTAGCAGCAGCAGCAGAGTCTTCATTGAATTTCCTCACTGCTTCTTTGGCTTGCTTAGCCAACTTGGCTTGGCGCTTGGCCCATTCGTCAGGATAGTCCTCACCGCGCTTGAAGCTGGTGGGATCAGCTATTTGGCCACGTGCCAATGGAAGTCTTGGGCATGGAGGATTGAGTGCGAATTTCTTCATATACTTGGGAGTGACATATCTGTACTCTCTACACTCTCTAGCCCATCTCCTCTCTATCTTCTGAATGCGCACTTTGCGCTCATTCTTGGTTTCCTCAGTAGGTGTGCAGTACCCATCATATATTTCATCAGGAATCTCAAACGCTGTATTGACCTCAGGCCTCTTTCCTCCTTTCTGTGGCTTCTTACCGTCAGCCATTTTCTTCAGTTGAGGAATTTGGACAATTGAATTCTCTGAAGAAGTATGCAACTTTTCTTTGAGGAATGCTGCAAATGAGTTAAGTTGATGAGAACCTAGTGATTCAGCAGCTGACATGAGTACCTATGAACAGAGTATAGTTGCAAGGAATTTGGAGAGGTCATATGCGTTCTCAGAAGGTTTTTCAAAAGGAACAAGTTTGAGGAATTTGACCAGATGAGTCTTGAAGAATTTCACTAAGCGTTCTTTGTCTTAGGTTCCAGAGTTGTATAGATCGAAGATCCACACAATTGAGGAATCTTGAAGAAAACTGATGCTTAGAGAAACGAATCAAGAACAGATGACTTGTGAGGTGTTTAGCGTGTGAAGATATAAAAAACACCTTTGAAGATTTTGTAGAGAATCATTCGAATCAACAAGGGCAGTAAACGTAACTTTTAGTTACCCTGGATGAAGAACACGACGAACAGTGAAGAGGAGAGGTGAAGTTCGCCTGTGTAGATCTTCCATGCCCTAACTCGGCGGAGGAAGACGGCTACAGCGGCGGCGGAGTGAAGATTTCCGCGGTCGGCGCGAGTACGTCGGCGACGAGGTCAAGGCAGTGAAGCTCTTCCTCACCGGTGATGATGAAGTAGTGGCGGCGCTAGGGTTTGAGAAGCTCGAGCTGGAGAGAGAGATCGAGCGGAGTAAAAGAAGTGAGGAAGGGAAGGAGGGGTATTTATAGCCACGGTGAAAAACTGCTCGCCCAAAGATATTGGACGAACGTGCCCCTGACCCTTCTCATTCGCATGACATGTGTCACCCACGTACTGAGAGGTGGAGATCGTGTGTGATCGTGGGTGAATGGATAAGTGTATCGTGGGATGCGGAACGGTTTGAGCGGTAAAGCCGAAAATTTAGATAAGATAGGTTTTAAAGTTCCGTTCGCAATTTCTTCAGCTGACAAGGACACAGTGAACATTTTGAACGAGTTTCAAATAGAACGCACATGAAGAATTTGTGAACAGATTGCGTTGAGTATAGCATAGAGGGGGAAGGGCCCGATCACATTCACTTAGCAAAAGAACTAACTTGAAGAATTAGCAATAAGTGAATGTTGTAGAGGACATAAACTTATATATATAGCCAATGAAGAAAAACGACGGAAAAGGTGAAACAATGCAAAGTTGAAGAATATGATCAATTGAGGAATTTCAACTTTTGGTGGTGGCGTGACCCACCGTATAAGAATGATGATTTCAGACACCATGTACAATTATCGTAGGGTTCTGAGAATCAATTTCTTCACACTAAGAGTGTTATTCTTCATTGATTGAAGAAAAATGTTTCTTCATGTGTTGCACATCTAAGTCATCAATTTTGCATAAGTGTTAGGATGAGTGTCCTTTTCAAAGAACATTCGAAGATTCTAGGATATTTAGCTCACACCGCAACTTGCTAAATCTCTTCTCATCCAAGGGCTTTGTGAAGATATCGGCTAGCTATTCTTCAGTCTTCACATGCTCAATAGAAATGTCGCCCTTCAACACATGATCACGAAGAAAATGATGACGAATCTAAATGTGCTTTGTCTTCGAGTGTTGAACTGGATTGTGAGCTATCTTGATGGCACTCTCATTGTCACAGAAGAGAGGCACATTCTTCATGTTGACGCCGCAGTCCTTGAGAGTTTGCTTCATCCATAGCAATTGAGCACAGCAAGAACCAGCGGCAATGTACTCAGCTTCAGCAGTAGATAGTGATACGCAGTTCTGTTTCCTCGAGGACCAACAGACCAAAGATCGTCCGAGGAAATGACTTGTACCAGATGTTGACTTGCGGTCCACATGATCACCAGCATAGTCAGAGTCAGAATATCCAATGAGATCAAAAGACGAGCCCTTGGGGTACCATAATCCAAGTGTTGGTGTGTGAGCTAGATATCGAAGAATATGTTTCACAGCCTTATGGTGTGATTCCTTCGGTGCAGCTTGAAATCGGGCACACATGCAAACCCTAAGCATTATATCTGGCCTAGATGCACATAAGTACAATAAAGAACCAATCATGGAGCGGTATACCTTATGATCGAAGTCAATACCATTTTCATCAGTGCACAGATGGCCATTTGTGGGCATAGGAATTTTGACGGTTTTGCAATCTTGCATGCTGAATTTCCTCAGTACATCCTTGTGGTATTTCTCCTGAGACATGAATATGCCATTGCGTTGTTGACGAATTTGAAGACCTAAGAAGAATTTCAACTCTCCCATCATAGACATTTGATATTCTTCACTCATCATATAGGCAAATTCATCACTATAACGTTGGTCAGTATAGCCAAAGATAATATCATCAACATATATTTGGCACACAAACAATTCACCATCATAGGATTTAGTGAAAAGAGTTGGGTCGAGTGAACCGGGTTTGAAGCCTTTCTTCATGAGGAATTCCTTCAAGGTATCATACCACGCCTGTGGGGCCTGCTTGAGGCCATAGATGGTCTTGTTGAGTTTGAAGACTTTGTCAGGATTCTTTGGATCTTCAAAACCTGGGGGTTGAGCAACATATACTTCTTCCTCAAGCTTACCATTGAGGAATGCACTTTTCACATCCATTTGATATAAAGTGATATCATGATGGTTAGCATAAGCAAGTAATATGTGTGTAAGTCCATCTAGTGCCATCCCTAGTTGGTTTTGGAGTATTGACGACAAACCTAGTTGAGGGACTAATGTGTTTGTGAGAATTGCAGGATAACACATGTAGAAGTCCTTCATTGATTCGGTTTTCCTACCAGAGATGACCCCTAAAATGTATGAAGACATTGATGGCAAAGGTGGTATATGAAGATATTCACATTGAATACTATGACAAGAGAAGACATCGCATGAAGCCTATGGAGCTCGAAGACTTAGATCTTTCGTAGTTCTTTTTCGTCTTTGTTGAGTCATAGGAACCACCGTACTGTTAAGTGGGGTCCAAGAGAACCAGTCAGAATGACTGAAGTGGTGCTTAACCAAAACCCATGTCTTCGAGTGAAGACTGTGAGAGCGAATCTTGTCCAGAGTCGGAAAAGTCAGCTTTGCTTGTAGCCCAAGTAAAGTTGTGTAAGTTTGAAATCTGACCGTTGTAACACGTGTCAGTTCCTTAGTGACCCAGGGTCATTTCGGACAAATCAGGTCGGGTTGCCTAGTGGCTATAAATAGCCCACCCCCTACAACCATAAACGGTTGGCTGCTCAGAATTAGAGTACGGCTTTTGTCGTTTGAGGGCAACCCACCTCGAAGCCTTTGATAGAGAATTCCTTGCGAGGTTAAAGCCCTAACCACCCAGAGCCAAAGAGAGTTAGGCATCACTTAAGTCTTCTTGTCTGTGTGATCTGATGACTTATTACACTTGAGGACTATGAATCCTCCAGCCGGTTAGGCGTCGCGTTCTGAGCATCTAAGAGACATTGTGGATCGCCGGTGAACGAAGTCTGTGAAGGTTTGGGAGTCTACCTTGAAGACTTACCAGAGTGATTGGGCGAGGTCTGTGTGACCTTAGCTCAAGGGGAATACGGTGAGGAGTGGGTGTCCGGAGCTGCGTGTTCAGGACTGGGTGTCCGGGACTGTGTGTCCTCAGGTTTAAATACCTAGCCGCCCCAACCAGACGTACAGTTGTCACAGCAACTGGAACTGGTCCAACAAATCATTGTCTTCAACGAGTCACTGGTTTCATCCTTCCCTTCCCTTTACTTACTGTTACTCCTTGTGAAGTCATTGTATGATTTCACTATCTTTTATCTTCACTGAGTGACTGTGTGTTCTGTTTGGCTTCATAATATCTTCCTACCTGATCCTTACTACATTGCTGCTATTAGTCATTGTGCTCTCACTCCATTGAATACTTGACTATGGTTTGCCTAGTGTAGTCTACCTTCCGCTGCATGGTAATAGGTTTATTTCTATCGTTTGTCTTCGAAACTTCCATGTTTTGAACACTTCCATAAAAATCGCCTATTCACCCCCCTCTAGTCGATATAACGCACTTTCAATTAGTATCAGAGCAAGGTACTCCCTTGTTCTGTGTGATTTGGTTTAACCACCTGGAGTTTTAGCTATGTCGACTGCAGGGATAATTAAAGTCTCCGCTGCGTGCCCCGTCTTCGATGGAACTGAATATCCCTACTGGAAGAATAAGATGCGCATGCATCTTGAAGCCATTGACGTCGACCTATGGTATGTCGTCAAGAACGGCATTCCCAAGGATGGAGATGGTGTCACTGCTGCTGATGTTAAGAAGTTCGTTCAACTGGACTCTACTGCCAAGAATATCATCTGTGGTCATCTGACCACAGGACAGTATGGCCGTGTGAGTGCTTTGGAAACATCTAAGCTAGTCTGGGACTGGCTCTCCAAGGTCAATGAAGGCATCTCAACCCAGAGAGATCAGAGAATCAGTGTTCTTCGCAACCTATTCAACCGCTTCAAGCGAAATGACAATGAGAATGTCCAGCTCACGTTTGATCGACTCACTGACATCACAAATGAGCTTCAAGCCCTCGGTGCAACTGAGATTACCAAGCATGAAGTTGTCAAGACACTACTGAGATCACTTGACAGTTCGTTTGACACCCTATCCCTGATGATTCAAGAACGTCCTGATTTCAAGACATTCGATCCGTCTGACATACTTGAGAGGCTCAACACACATGAGTTTCAACTTTCTGAGAAAAGAGACATCTACGGTCCAAACTATGGGCGAACTCGTGCCTTGAAGGCAAAAGCTGTCTCCTCATCTGAAGAAGAATCTGACAGCAGCTCTGATGATCCTGAAGACATTGGAAGGGAACTTGCTATGCTTGTGAAGAAGTTCCAAAAATTCACCAAGAAGAAAGGTTTCAGAAAGTCTTCACGATCAAGCTCAAGGAATGATGAAGCTTCTGCTCATGACTACAAGAAGAAAACATGTCACAAGTGCAAGAAACCTGGCCACTTCATCTCTGAGTGTCCGCAGTGGGACAATGAGAACAAAAAGAAGAAGAAGAGCAAGGAATATGACTCTGACGACAAGAAGAAGAAGAAATACTCAAAGTCTTCTTCCAAGTCTTCCTCAAAGTCTTCATCACACAAGAAGAGCTCATCTGGCAAGGCACGTGCTTTTGTTGGCAAGGAAATGGATTCAGAGGAGGAGTCCGCTTCTGAGGAGGCGGAGGTGGAGTCTGAGGAGGAGTCCGATTCTGGCGTTGCAAGTCTGGCTACATCATACGTTGCCAAGTCCATCTTCAACACTGAAGACAATGACTTCACCACCGACACCGATGCAAATGACAAGGACTACTCTGCTCCTAGCTACTGCTTCATGGCACGCGGTGCCAAGGTAAACACATGCACTACTCACTATCAAACATCTAGTGACAATGACTCTGATTGTGGTTCAAGACCCAGCTACAAAACACTTGCTAAAATTGCAACTGAACAACAGAAAGCCATGGAACATTTTCAAAAACTGTTAGACAAAAGCGATGATCTGTTAGGCGCTGAAATGACTCGATCTGAGTCCTTAATTGAAGACATAAAAAATCTTCAAGTTAAGTATGAGGAACTTGAAAGTCGTCATGAAACGCTCTCAACAACTCATGAAAAGCTTTCCTATGATTATCTTCAAAGGAAGCAAGATCTTGAGAAATTGAGAGCGGCTCATGAAGATCTTCAAAAGGAAAATGAGTCACTTCGCGCCAAACAGATCAGTTCCGCTCAAGAAGGATTTGAACCACCATGTCTTAAATGCATCGAGCGTGACAATGCTACTTCTGTTGCTGAGTGTTCTACTACTGCTACTGTTGCAATATCTTCAACTGTTGATGTGGTAACTAACCCCTCTGCTGGGGATACCACTACTATTGCTGATGAGAATGCTAGGTTGAAGACATTGCTTGAAATAGGGATGTACAAAAGTCTCAAAGGGCATCAGACACTATGTGATGTCCTCAAAAGGCAAATCCTGAACCGAAACCCTAGGAAAGAGGGTGTTGGGTTCGTAAGGAAAATGAATGCTGATGGCTCTTACTGGAAACCTGAGCAGTACCCCAAAACCACATGGGTTGCTGCAAAGGAACCTTCAGAAGATCCATCCAATCTATTTGGCTTCACTTGTGCTAACCCCATTGTCATTGATGAATCCTTTGATGCAAACTATAAACTGTTTAAGAATCAGAATGGTGAAGTGTTTGCTAGGTACATTGGTACTAACTGCAGGAATGGACTGCCTATGAAGAAGATCTGGGTGCCGAAAAGGTGTTTGGAAAATCTTCCTGTGAATGTCATCATGACACCACAGATGAAGAAGACAAACCCCAGACCACAGGCTTCATACGGCCCAAAGGCTTCATACAGACAGAGAACTCACCTGAGTCGCACTAACGCAAATGTTTTGCAGGGAAACCATACTCAGGCCTATGAATATGAGCGCGGTTCATCGAACTGCCATGTTCATAAGACCAAGAACTATTCTGCTTATTCTTATGAGTACTATTGTCCGCCTGCAAGACTTTTTGCTAGGGCTCCAAAGCCAAAGTTCTCAGACGCTGCACTTAGACTTATTGCTTCTAAGCCACCCTTGAAGATGTGGGTGGCTAAGAAAGCTTAACTCTCTTTTGCAGGGAAAGGTCTCCAGCAGAAAACCAAAATCGTCTGACGCTATTGCTGGGGACGTTAAACATCTTGTAGGGTGCAAGATCAAATGCCCGAATGGTCTTACTATGTACTTCGTTCCTGAATCGCTTGTTACTCTCCCTATTAGTCCTAATCTGGATCTAAGCTTTCATAACCCACTGGTTCGTCAAATGTTTTTGCTTCACAATTCTCTTCGTGAAGCCTATCCCCCTAATTGCACTGTAGGGTACAACACCAGCGTCTTCAGAATGGATTATTGATAGTGGGTGTACCAATCACGTGACTGGAAAAAGAAGCCTTCTTATGGACTCAACCTTACGTCCATCCGACAAGAGTCACATCACATTTCCGACACTGGTAAAAGTAAGGAATTGGGTCTAGGTAGAGTTGCAATCTCAAAGGATCAACACAAGGATAAAGTCATGCTTGTTGAATCCCTTGGCTTCAACTTAATGTCTGTCTCAATGCTTTGCGATTTGAACATGATCGTAATGTTTGGAAAATATCGCTGCCTTGTTCTAATGGAATCTGACAAGTCTCTAGTGTTTGAAGGGTATCGGAAAGATGATTTGTACGTGGTAGATTTCTCAGCAGGACCACAGCTTGCCGTATGTCTTCTAGCAAAAGCTTCAGAATGCTGGCTCTGGCATCGGAGGCTAGGGCATGCTGGCATGAGGAACCTCCACACCCTTGCAAAGAAGAAGCATGTCATAGGCATCGAGGGCGTCAAGTTCAAGAAAGATCACTTATGCGGTGCCTGTGAAGCAGGAAAGATGACGAGGGCGAAACATCCCTCGAAGACAATCATGACAACTACTCGACCCTTCGAACTGCTCCACATGGATCTTTTCGGTCCTACTCATTACTCAACTCTTACTACTACTTCTTGTCTCTATGGCTTTGTCATTGTTGATGATTATTCTAGATATACTTGGGTGCACATAATCCTCTACAAGATTGAAGTGCAGGATGTCTTCAGACGCTTCACCAATCGAGCAATGAACAACTATGGCGCCAAGATAAAGCACATCAGAAGTGACAATGGCACTGAATTCAAGAACACTGGCCTTGACACATATCTTGATACTTTGGGCATCACACATGAATTCTCAGCCCCGTACACGCCACAGCAGAATGGCATTGTCAAACGCAAGAACAGAACAATCATTGAGATGGCCCGAACGATTCTTGATGAATACAAGACTCCAAGAAAATTCTGGCCTGAAGCCATTGATAATGCATGCCATACAATCAATCATGTTTATCTTCACAAGCTTCTGAACAAGACATCTTATGAGCTCCTTACTGGCAAGAAGCCAAATGTCAGTTACTTCAGAGTATTTGGCGCCAGGTGCTGGATCAAGGATCCACATCACACTTCAAAATTTGCACCAAGAGCACATGAGGGTTTTATGCTTGGATATGGAAAGGATTCGCACTCCTACAGAGTCTTCAATCTCTTTCATTATAAAGTGGTTGAAACAGTGGATGTGCGATTTGATGAGACTAACGGTTCACAAAGAGAACACCTGCCAAATGTGCTAGATGAAGTTCCATCCAGTGAATCAATCAAGCTAATGGGAACTGGAGAAATCATACCCTCTAAAGCTCAACCTGAAGAGGAACTTATCATCTCCGCACCTGATCAACCTGAAGACAATGCTCAGTCTGAAGACAATCCCTCTAACAACGACAATGATCAGCAAGAGCAAAATCTTCGCCCCGTACATCCTCGTGTTGCCAATGAAGTGCAAATTGAGAGAATAATTGATAGCATCAATGCACCTGGTCCGCTCACTCGTTCAAGGGCAACTCAGCTAGAAAATTTCTGTGGGCACTTCACATTCGTCTCAATAACAGAACCCAAGAAAGTTGAAGAAGCCTTCATGGAACCTGAATGGATTCAAGCTATGCAAGAAGAGCTTCAACAGTTTGAGCTGAATAATGTATGGGAACTGGTTAAGCGTCCTGATCCCTGGAAGCACAACATAATAGGCACCAAATGGATATACCACAACAAGCAAGATGAGCATGGTCAAGTTGTCAGAAACAAAGCTTTTCTCGTTGCTCAAGGATATACTCAAATGGAAGGCATTGACTTCGATGAAACATTTGCTCCTGTGGCTAGACTTGAAGCCATACGCATACTGCTGGCCTATGCAAATCATCATAACATACTTCTATATCAAATGGATATGAAGAGCGCCTTTCTCAATGGCAAGATTGAAGAAGAAGTGTATGTTGCACAACCGCCTGGCTTTGAAGATCCAAAACATCTTGACATGGTATACAAGCTCAACAAGGCACTGTATGGCCTCAAACAAGCCCCTCGGGCTTGGTATGACACACTCAAATACTTCCTGAAGAGCAAAGGCTTCATACCTGGTTCCCTCGACCCCACTCTCTTCACGAAGACATATGATGGTGAACTGTTTGTGTGCCAAATATATATGGATGACATCATCTTCGGCTGCACCAATCAGAAGTACAATGAAGAGTTTGGATATATGATGCAAGAGCAATATCAGATGTCCATGATGGGAGAGCTGAAGTTCTTCCTCGGTCTTCAAATACGACAGCAATGCAACGACATCTTCATATCTCAAGAGAAGTATCTCAAAAATTGCCTGAAGAAGTTCGGTATGCAAGACTGCAAAGGCTTCACGACGCCAATGCCAGCCAAACATCATCTGGGTCCTGACGACAATGGTAAAGAGTTTGATCAAAAGGTATACCACTCCATGATTGGTTCTTTGCTTTATCTATGTGCATCTAGGCCAGATATTATGCTTAGTGTTTGCATGTGTGCTCGATTTCTAGCGGCACCAAAGGAGTCGCATCACTTAGCTGTGAAGCGAATTCTTTGATATTTGGATCACACCCCAACTCTAGGATTATGGTATCCAAAGGGCTCAGAGTTTGATCTGGTTGGATTCTCGGATGTTGATTATGCTGGTGACAAAGTGGATCGCAAGTCTACATCAGGCACATGTCATTTTCTGGGACGATCACTTCTATGTTGGTCTTCAAAGAAGCAGAACTGTGTATCTCTCTCCACTGCTGAATCTGAATACATTGCTGCTGGATCTTGCTGCGCTCAGCTTCTGTGGATGAAGCAAACACTCAAGGACTATGGCATTCATCTGAAGCAAGTGCCACTCTACTGCGACAACGAAAGCGCCATCAAGATTGCCAACAACCCAGTTCAGCACTCGAAGACAAAGCACATTGAAATTCGTCATCACTTTCTCAGAGATCATGTTGTGAAGGAAGATATTGATATCATACACGTCAACACTGAAGAGCAATTGGCAGATATCTTTACCAAACCCTTGGATGAGAAGAGATTTTGCAAGTTACGGTGTGAGCTAAATATCTTGGAATACTCAAATGTCCTGTGATCAGGCATACATCATAACACTTATGCATATTAATGACTTAGATGTGCAACACACGAAGTAAAGTATATCTTCAATCAATGAAGACATACATTCTAAATGTGAATACATTAATGTGGAATTTGACTTCGGAGTGCCACGATAAATGTGCGCCGTATCTGGGTATAATACTTCCTATACGGTGGGTAACGCCACCACCAAATGTTCCGTTTGAAGTGTTTCACTCATGGCGTTACATTTGCTATGTCTTCACATTTGGTTTGGCTTCAATCTCAACATGTATTCATGATTATCTTCACTATGTTGAATATATATGTATATACTAGTGTTCTATCCTCTACAGCGTTCACTTATAGCTATGTCTTCTTGTTGAATCTTTTGAACTAAGTGGATGTGATCGGACCCTAACCTCTCTATGCTTTCTATCTCAAACTCTATCTCTCCAAATCATATGCATTCTATTGAAACTGTCGAATGTCTTCTCTGCGTCCTTGTCAGCAGAAGATACAGAGACAAACATTAAGTCCATTTTCAATGCTTATTCCTTCACCTGAAACCCGGAGAAGTGGGAACGACCACCCGACAATCCAGGCATGCATGGGACGTGGAACAACCCCCGATATGCTGCATGACGGCCACATGTCCCTCAGATGTGAATCGCCAGGGGCACCTGTGTAATAACGCAGTGCCGTCCCTGTACCTATAAATACATGCCTCACAACAGTCATTATCTCTTCTTCCACTCTCGCACGAACCCTAGCGCCACCGCTAGCCCTCGACGACGCCGGCGACGAAGCGCTTCACTGCCGCAACCTCTCCGACGCCGTCTTCACACGTGTCCTCCGTCGCCAAGTTAGGGCACGGAAGATCGAACTGCTCGGCCTCCTCTTCCACTCCGTCTAGCAGTTCTTGTGTGGTAAATAAAACTTCCTTTTTACGGCCCTTTTGATCCTATAGCTTTGTCACTTTCTACCACAAGGAGTTTCTATTCACACAACTTGGATCTCTTTCATACTGCATCTCATAACATGCCTAGTATATTCACTTATGCTTCACAAAGTAGTTAGATTCCTCACTTGTACTGATCCGTGGATTCGTACAAATCTGCAACCAACTCCTTATCTATGAGTGAATGTCTTCGCACGATGAGGTCAATGTCTTCTAAACTGATTTATCTTCAAAATCTTCTGAGAATGCATATGACCTCTTCCCCTTCCCTCGCACCTTAATGCTGTCACAGGTACATGTCCGTGGGAGAATCCCTTGGTTCTCATAGTCTGCATTCATTTTTAGAATTCTTATAGTATCACATAAATTCTCTCGAAGCCAGTTCCTGTTTGTCCAGCAAGCGAAAGCCTTTGAAGCCTTTGAACGTATTGAAGCCATTCAGTTTAAATTTCATGGCTTCAGAGAAATCAGCAAGGAAGGGTGGCAGAAAGCGTCGAGGAGAAACATCAAGAGATCTGCCCGATGACCTCTCAGAGTTGTACAAGACAGATCCTGAAGAGGATTACAATCAGCGCAAGACACGAATCCAATGGATTCGACGCTATTGGGCAGAACAGTGGTTCAAGTACAGATTTGTGACAAAGGAATATGCTGAAAAGAATGCCATCAAGCGACCATGGGAGACATCCTCTACAAAAATCTTTAACCCAGGACCAGAGATGAAGCCATTAAACAAGGCTTCTATCCCTGCATGGTCCGTGGGCCACAGCCTGCAGATGCACACTCATCGTCACTACTATGGTGTCGTGACGACAATCTGTTCAAGCGCAACTTCCAGTTTGCCCAGAACTCAGCAAAGCAGAACAAGAAGTCATTGGGACTAGACTTCAACCCTGGTCCTTCTGCTCCCCGGGCTGATGGCACACGAGATGCAGAACCCAATGTCATCGGTCCTTTCTACAACCTTGAAGGTCTCATCACCCATATCTTGGTTCAAGGGACAGCCGTGAATGAGCCTGCAGATGACGCTGAATCAGATGAAGCGCCTGCAGCGCCGAAGCCAAAGAAACTAAAGCAGCCAAAAGCTTCAAAGCCTGCCTCTGCACCAAAAATCTCACGGGCGAAGCCATTGGCCACTGCACCTCCTAAAGACAGTGTGTAGTCTGAAGATTTGTCATGCATCTCCAAGCCCCAGAAGGTTAAGATGCCTCTGCCACACACCGGCCAAGAACTGACTTCAAATTCTACTTGTCTTCGGTCTTCAACCGTTGTAGTTTCCCTTATTCAGATGCACGGAAAATACTCTTCATTCCGAAGTGGTCTTAGTTGTCTGATATCTTGCACTTCTTGGAGTGGTCTCATCGGTTGAATCTTCGTGTGGTCAAAAAGGGAAAGGGGTATGGTCTCACTAAAGGGAATTTTTGAATAAGATCAGAAGAGAAGAGAGGTAAAAGATCTTTTTGAAAGGGAAAGTTTTAGAGAAAATCCTTTCTATGGGCTTGCCAGTTTCTAGGGTCACGTCTACAGTCAACATGTGCTCTGATACCATCTTGTAGTGACCCGACCCAAATGGATCAAGTCTCTATGATTAAGTGTCATCCTTGGAACGGTATGCTGACACACACATTACTCGAGGATTTATAACAGAGGTAAATCACATGTATAAAATAACGTAAATACTATTACCTCAATCCAAAATAGCAGAAGCAACAAGGTTGTGGATTCCCATCAACACCAACGGCAAAGTTGAGTGTAGAAATCGTAACCCTAACGTATCACTTACTCATCGTAAGAAACCTGCAACATGAGACGTTGCAGCCCGAAACGGGTCAGTACATTGAATGTACTGGCAAATTCACACCATAGAGAAATGATGAATAAAGGCTATCACTACATGCATATTTGGCTGGTGGAAAAGCTCTATGGTTATAGTTTTTGCATAAAGCTGATTTTTCCCTACTGCAAAGGAATAAATTTTATTTAACTATCAAGGTGGTTGTTGAACATTGAGAATGGTTGACAGCATTCTCAATCCCAATTATATAACATCATTAAACCCAACAAACTTAATTTAAAGTAATGTGATGAGATCAACAGGATAATCCAAGTACCAGAGACTCAAGATGTCCATAACAGGGACACGGCTAATCATGATTAGTTTGTACACTCTGTAGAGGTTTGCGCACTTTTCCCCACAAGACCCGATCTCCTCCGTTGGATTTATCGCACTACAAGGTGTTTGAGAAACGGATGACCGAGACATAGTCTTTCAGAAGCGTTTGCACCTTACGATGGGTAGACCGTACCACCTACAACCCCTACATCTGCTAGTCTACCACTGTAAGAGTTCACACGACTTAATCAACTATGCTAGAGCCCATAATAGCTTGTGGCTGCACACGGAAGTTTCTAGCATGAATAATCTTATGATCCCTTTGAGCCTGGGAGGCGAACCATAGGATGATCACACGGTATATCCCCGGGATCTCCTAGGACAACACTGGTATTTCCCTAGGTGTCCGGGCAAGTCCACTGGTATATCCCCAGGGTGCCCCTAGCAATCCACCCAGATGTGTATTCAAGTTGCCACCTTAAGTTGAACCATTAAATAACAATCTCACATCTGTCATGGATTTCACTCATACCCAAACCACGTCTACGAGCATAGCATAGCAATATAAGCAACGCGTAGAAGTAACTCCCAAGGGTTTGATAGTAACATGGCAATAGGTTCCTACCTCATCAACTACTTCCCAATCCCACAATTTAATTATATCCTAATCATGCAATGTTTGAGGTTTGATCTAATGCAATGAAAACTGGGTATGAACGGGATATGATCAAAGTGTGAACTTGCCTGCAATGTTGATGAAGAAGATTCGCACTCAAAAACTCTAGATAGATATACTCGTGTCACTCCGGTCAATCTATCGTAAGCAAACCATAGTAACCACACATAAGCAATCACCCAAAAGATTAGAAAGAACGAAGAAGACGATTCGGAAACATCAAAACCAAACAAATAACTCTTGCAACATAAAACAATTTCTAACAGTACCAAAATTATGTGAATTTGGCCTTATTAGAATGTTTAGGTCAAGAGCTTTTATTTGCAAAAAGAATCAACTCAAACAGAGCTACGGAATTCAAGTTATGATCAAACGAAGTTTGAATTCAAATCTGATCTAATTCAAATTTTAAACTTTTCAAAAACATGTTTGAGTTGGATTACTGGATAGAGGGGATCATAACGAAGACGTGGGCGTTGGTTTCGTCTAATTCTGACTAACGAGCAAAAAGTTATGGTGTTTCGAAGATCAGGGGATATTTTGCAAATAAGTTATTCACAAACGTGTCCCTGGCCGAAATTAAAAAGAAAAGAAAAAACCTATCTAATGAACGTTCGCTACAGAGGCATATTCGAAGAAAACCGTTCACTAAAGAGGCCTAACTGGTGAACGCTCGCAAAATAAACTAAACTAAATATATAAAACCGTTCTAAAAGAAAAACCGATCTATATATATATATATATATATATATATATATATATATAAACCGAAGAAAAACTGGGGTAGGTTAACTCGGTTTATACCGGTTCAAGGAAAAAGTCCGGCGGCGGTGGCGGTTAACTCCGGCGGGCGACGCGGCAAGACGGCGACTCCGACGAAGTGCGGCAGCGACTTGCGGCGTGTCGGGCGGCGCGGGGCAAGGCGACGGCGCAAGCGGCGGCAGCAACAGCAGCTGCAGCGGCGGCGAGTGGTGGCGAGGGCATTGGGCGGCGGCGGCGCTAGATGCGAGCGGCGGTGGCGGTTGACCACGGCGGCGGCGACTGCGGGAGGAGGCGGCGGCGCGAGGGGAGAGGGGCGGCGCGGCTTTATAGGAGGGGAGGGGAGGTGGTGGCGTGGAGGAGGGGCGACGGGCGCCGTGGAGGGGCCGGACTCCGGCGAGTCCCTGTCGGGCACGGCGGGAGCTAGGCGGTGGCGGCGCGGGCTGGCTGGGCCGTAGCCTGTTGGGCCGGCCCAGTTCGGCGGCGGAGGAGATTTTTTTTTAACATTTTAACAGACAAAGAAAAATAACAAAACAGAATAAATAAAAATTTTAGATAGGCAAATAATATATCAAAATTTTCAGAAAAAGATTTCCAACAGCATGGACATTTTTCTTGCATTAAATAAAATATGCATAAATTCTAATAATTCAAACAGTGCTACTTGTCTATGAAAATCCAACAAAAATCATTTGAAAAAAACAAAATGATTTCAAATTTATTTCTCTCAAATTTTCTGTTGTAGGGAATCATGTCACCCTAATTTCCATATATTTTATTTTTGGAGAAAAATAATTTTAACAAAACTCAAATAACTCCAAATTGAAAATAAATTCAAAAGAACTTTGAATTTAATTCTTTGAAACTCCCAACTCATATTTCATATAATTTGAAGAAGTCATTTTATCTTCTCTCATGAAAATCATTGAGTTGCATGAAGTTTGTGAATTGGAAATATTTTCCAAATGAAATTCAAATATTTTCAACACCCCTTGTCATTTAATAAATGGAAGAAGTCATGTCATCTTCTCTCCAGGGTTTTGTGATGAAAAAGTATTTGAATTCACGGAGAGCATAAAGGCAAAAATGGAAGTTTGGGAAAGTCCTTTTTATTCCCTCTCATTTAACTTTCAAAAAGTTTCGAATTTCACCCAATTTCAGTCAGTCAATCAAACAGTCAATCAAATCTATCTATTTATTATAACATTCCAAAATTTAGAATTTTGGGATGTTACATCCTTAGTGACCCAGGGTCATTTCGGACAAATCAGGTCGGGTTGCCTAGTGGCTATAAATAGCCCACCCCCTACAACCATAAACGCTTGGCTGCTCAGAGTTAGAGTATGGCTTTTGTCGTTTGAGAGCAACCCACCTCGAAGCCTTTGAGAGAGAATTCCTTGCGAGGATAAAGCCCTAACCACTCAGAGCCAAAGAGAGTTAGGCACCACTTAAGTCTTCTTTTCTGTGTGATCTGAAGACTTATTACACTTGAGGACTGTGAATCCTCCAGCCGGTTAGGCGTCGCGTTCTGAGCATCCAAGAGACATTGTGGATCGCCGGTGAACGAAGTATGTGAAGGTTTGGGAGTCTACCTTGAAGACTTACCAGAGTGATTGGGCGAGGTCTGTGTTACCTTAGCTCAAGGGGAATACGGTGAGGACTGGGTGTCCTGAGCTGCGTGTTCAGGACTGGGTGTCCGGGACTGTGTGTCCTCAGGTTTAAATACCTAGCTGAAAGTGCGTTATATCGACTAGAGGGGGGATAAATAGGCGATTTTTATGAAAGTCTTCAAAACGTGGAAGTTTCAAAGACAAACGATAGAAATAAACCTGTTACCATGCAGCGGAAGGTAGACTACACTAGGCAAACCATAGTCAAGTATTCAATGGAGTGAGAGCACAATGACTAATAGCAGCAATGTAGTAAGGATCAGGTAGGAAGATATTATGAAGCCAAACAGAACACGCAGTCACTCAGTGAAGATAAAAGATAGTGCAATCATACAATGACTTCACAAGGAGTAACAGTAAGTAAAGGGAAGGGAAGGATGAAACCAGTGGCTCGTTGAAGACAATGATTTGTTGGACCAGTTCCAGTTGCTGTGACAACTGTACGTCTGGTTGGGGCGGCTAGGTATTTAAACCTGAGGACACACAGTCCCGGACACCCACTCCTGAACACGCAGCTCAGGACACCCAGTCCTCACCGTATTCCCATTGAGCTAAGGTAACACAGACCTCGCCCAATCACTCTGGTAAGTCTTCAAGGTAGACTCCCAAACCTTCACAGACTTCGTTCACCGGTGATCCACAATGTCTCTTGGATGCTCAGAACGTGACGCCTAACCGGCTGGAGGATTCACAGTCCTCAAATGTAATAAGTCTTCAGATCACACAGACAAGAAGACTTAAGTGATGCCTAACTCTCTTTGGGTCTGGGTGGTTAGGGCTTTATCCTCGCAAGGAATTCTCTCTCAAAGGCTTCGAGGTGGGTTGCTCTCAAACGACAAAAGCCATACTCTAACTCTGAGCAGCCAACCATTTATGGTTGTAGGGGGTGGGCTATTTATAGCCACTAGCTAACCCGACCTGATTTGTCTGAAATGACCCTGGGTCACTAAGGAACTGACACATGTTCCAACGGTCAGATTTCAAACTCACACGGCAACTTTACTTGGGCTACAAGCAAAGCTGACTTTTCCGACTCTGGACAAGATTCGCTCTCACAGTCTTCACTCGAAGACATGGGTTTTGGTTAAGCACCACTTCAGTCATTCTGACTGGTTCTCTTGGACCCCACTTAACAGTACGGTGGTTCCTATGACTCAACAAAGACGAAAAAGAACTACGAAAGATCTAAGTCTTCAAGCTCCATAGGCTTCATGCGATGTCTTCTCTTGTCATAGTATTCAATGTGAATATCTTCATATACCACCTTTGCCATCAATGTCTTCATACATTTTAGGGGTCATCTCTGGTAGGAAAACCGAATCAATGAAGGACTTCTACATGTGTTATCCTGCAATTCTCACAAACACATTAGTCCCTCAACTAGGTTTGTCGTCAATACTCCAAAACCAACTAGGGGCGGCACTAGATGGACTTACAATCTCCCCCTTTTTGGTGATTGATGACAAACTAGTTGAAGTTTTCAACGGGGAATATAATATGTGAAATTGTAAAGGAATTGTTTTCATTAGTTGCAAGGGATCCCCTTGAAGATGTGCATATAAGTAATTTGCTTTTGGAATGAAAATGCACATGGCAGGTTGTACTCGTGGAGATCCTCTTCAACTTATGATGACAATTCATTATGCATGAGAAGGTATGTGAAGATAATGACATGCATAATGGAAAATGGACGTCTGCAAAATGATCTAAGTGCGGAATTTATCGTCGCACATGCGGAATTTATCAGCGCATCACAAAGTGGCAAATAACACAAAGTGGCAAATAAGTAGCAGACGGCCATCGAGTTTAAGTGTTGCAACTCAAAGAACCAAATGTATCAAAATGAGAGTTGTAAACACGAAGCAAAATATAAAGCAACCGCCCATATGGACCCGCTTGAAGACTATCAAACTCACATGCTTCTCCCCCTTTTGTTAGTAAGGACCAAAAATGTTTGAAGACATAGAGCATCTACTCGTTCCCATGAAGAGTAGGTGAAGCAGCAGGGTCGTCAGTGGTGTTCGGCGGTGCAGAAGAACTTGGAGCAGTGTCGAAGCATGCTGAAGGAGGTGGCGGTGAAGTAGCATCATCTTCATCCTCGATCACTCTGGCATTCACAGTTGTAGCAGAGGAAGAGAACTCAGAGTCTTCAAGAGATGGAGTTTATCGTAGCACTGCCCTTCGAGGAGGTGTAGAGTCAAACTTGAAGCGTTCAGAGAAGCCATCCTCTTGAAGATCATCTTCAGAGCACATTAGCGTCAGCCCTTTCCAGGTGCGTCGAGAGGTTTCGTGTGCAACAAAGGCATTCTTGGTGGCAAGATTGCGAATGCGATTAACATCCACCAAGAGGCTTTGCATTTGGCGCTTCAGCCAGTCATGATGCCTATCTTGTTTCTGATGAAGAGCCACAAGAAGCTCTTGGTCATTGAGAACACGAGTGCGCTTCTTGGGTCGTTGGGCAATTGTGCTATCGGTGGCTTCAGTGAGAGTAGGATGTGGTGCATGTGTAGTTCCAGCCAAAGGATACACACGAGTGACTGCTTCAACTCCTTCAATGTTCTGAGAAAAACTTTGATGCTCCGCATTCTTAAGACTTAGAGGTTCCTTGGCAGGCTCAGGATAAATGGCTTCAACAGACATATCCACATCAGGCAGAAAGATCCGATGATTGCGAGCAGATGGCTGATATGAGATAGCGGAGTGGAGTTTAATCAGCCTCATTATCCATGGAGCATAGAACTTCAAGCCAAAAAGATCAGAGCCTGATGCAGCAAGTTGGCGGATGAAGAAGTCCTGTGCATTGAAGCATTTGCCATGAAGAATATAGAAGACCAAAGTCTTCATTGCACCTTCCAGCTTGGCATGTGGAGAATGTCCTTTGATGGGCCAGAGAGTTCACCTTATGATGTGATAAATAGTCCTTGGCAGATACTCAAGGTCTTCAACGAAGAACTCCTTGGGATATGCAGCATCTTGGGGCAATGGCTTCATCATACTGAGCATCTGACTCATGTTAGGTTCAGACTTCTGAAAGATGCTCTCCACAGCTTCACTGTGAAGTTGACAGCCAGATTCGTAGAGATCGCCAGGAGTGGGTAGACCAGTGAGCTCAATGATATCAAAGGCTTTGGCTTCGTGATGAACATTTCCTGTCATCCACTCCAGGACCCAAGTCTTCGGATCTCTGTTGTACCCATGGATGTGAAGTGTGGCATAGAATTGGAGCAGAAACTCTTCATTCCAATGCTCTTGGTCGGTGACGAACGGCAGCAATCCAACCTCTTTGAAGCAATCCAGAGCTTCTTCCAGACAGGGCAGACCAGCTATTGCTTCAATGTCAAGACGCTTATGTGGGAATATGCGACCTTGATTGTATAGAATGCAGGAGTAATAGCTTCGCTGCGGATAGCTCCAGAACCGATCAGATGATATTGTTTCCCTTGAGTAGGGGTTCCTAGAGCTATTGAAGAAAGTGTTGTCTGCTCTGAAGCCATTGACATTGAAGGATCCAGGTGCTGATGCAGGACCTGGAAACCTGGGCAATCTTGGGATTGGCTTCTATACCTGAGGCCTGTGCTCAACATGACAGTCGAACTGAGGACCAGCAGTAGGCGTAGGAACAGAAGCAGTGGGATCAGTGGCTTCGCTGACTTCTAGTGCTCAGGGTTGGTGAAGGCTCCACATTAGCTTCAGCCATGACAGCGTTAGTGGCTTCATTGGTGTTGGTGGTGGCAGCCTCAAGATTCTCAACCTCCACTTGATGAGCTGGAGGGTTGGTCACAGTCACGTTCTCCTCGAGAACAGCTTCTTGGTGGGACGGGGTTTCTTCTTCATCGGCTGATGCAGCCGGAATGTCTTCAGACTCAGAGACTGGAGGCCTTGGTCCTTTGCGAAGCCTGCGTAACGCTGGCGACGCCTGTGGAGTTGGAGTTGGTTGGGCCTCAAAGTCTTCTTCCTCTTGTGCTTGTGGGTGATCAGCCCATGATGCATCCTAAGCAATTGGCGTAAGAGGACGACCAATGCTGATGAGTTCGTTGTGCGTTAGCACAGGCGATGATACCTGTTGGTGCTCGAGCTGAGGAAGAACTGCATCATCTCCAACATGGTCATGGTGACCAATGTCTTCAGCAGCAATGGGATCAGCTGCTGGAAAGTCTTTAGCTTCATGAGCCTTTGTGAAAGCAGGCTCATGGACAGTCAGTTGACGTTCTTGAGGTTCAGCGTCAGGGCGAACCATGGAGATGGGTTCAACAATCAAGGGCTCTGTGGGAGCAGCCCTTTCTTTCTTGGTCTTCCGCTTCTTCTTGGAGGGAGCAGTAGCAGAGGCTTCAGGATATTTCCTTTTTCTGGCTTCAGCCTCAGCAATCCTCATCTTCTTCAGCTCTGAAGCGGTTGACCGGGCCTTTGGCTTCGAGCCAGTCATGCTAGTTGGGAAGACAATGGGATCTTCCTCCTGCCTTGGTGCGTCGGGTTCGGCCATAGCGGGCTTCTTCTTCTTCTTTGCAGCCATCCTGGGGTCGATGCCAGGACGCCCAAGGGCCTCGCGCTTCTCAGCCTCATTGTAGGCTTGCACACACTTGTCAGCCAGGCTTTTCATGAGCTCACGAGAGCCTTGAGCTTCTTCACGCTTCTTGAGAAAGGCTTCTTTAAGCTCGTGCAGCATGAGATTGAAGTTCTTGACCTCTTGTACACTAAGCTTGGCCATATGCTTCTTGAACTGAGCCTTTTCATAGTCAATCTTTTGCTTCAGTTCGACGATGCGCTGAGCGAGAGCTAGCTCTGAAGCAATGGCGCCATGGAAGGCGACACTGAGACCAATGGGAAGTTGCAGGTCTTCGAAGCTGAAGTTGGGCGTTTCAAACCACTCATCAATGAAATTGTGGATGATTGCCACGTCAAAGAGAGGCAGATCATTGAAGATTTCTGCTTCTTCTTTGCTCTTGATCAGTTTCTCAAGAGCATCATCTGCAAGATCTTCATCACTGGACAGATCAATGGCATCGTTTTGCAGAATGGCAGCAGCAGTCAGTTCTTGGCTGGTGTGTGGCAGAGTCATCTTGACCTTCTGGGGCTTGGAGATGCGTGAAAAATCTTCAGACTGCACACTGTCTTTAGGAGGTGCAGTGGCCAATGGCTTCGCCCGTGAGATTTTTGGTCTAGAGGCAGGCTTTGAAGCTTTTGGCTGCTTCAGTTTCTTTGGCTTCGGCGCTGCAGGTGCTTCATCTGATTCAGCGTCATCTGCAGGCTCATTCATGGCAGTCCCTTGAACCACAATATGGGTGATGAGACCTTCAAGGTTGTAGAAGGGCCCAAGAAGATTGGGTTCAGCTTCGCGAGTTCCATCGGCACGGGGAGCAGAGGGACCAGGGTTGAAGTCTAATCCCAAAGACTTCTTGTTCTGCTTCGCTGAGTTCTTGGCAAACTGGAAGTTGCGCTTGAACAGATTGTCGTCACGGCACCATAGTAGTGACGATGGGTGTGCATCTGCAGGCTGTGGCCCACGGACCATGCAGGGATAGAAGCCTTGTTCAATGGATTCTTCTCTGGACCTGGGTTGAAGATTCTTGTATAGGATGTCTCCCCACGGTCGCTTGATGGCATTTTTCTCAGCATATTCTTGGGTCATAAACCGGTATTTGAACCATTGTTCTGCCCAATATCTTCGAATCCACTGGATTCGGGTCTTGCGCTGATTATAATCCTCTTCGGGATCTGTCTTGTAAAGTTCTAAGAGGTCATCAGGCAAATCTCTTGATGTTCCCCCACGACGCTGTCTGCCTCCCTTCCTTGCAGATTTCTCTGAAGCCATGAACTTTAAACTGAAAGGCTTCAATATGTTCAAAGGCTTCAAAGGTTTTCGCTTGCTGGACAAACAGGAACTGGCTTCGGGAGAATTTATGTGATATTGTAAGAATTCTGCAAATGAATGCAGAATATGAGAACCAAGGGATTCTCCCACGGACATGTACCACACGAAGAACTGCTAGACGGAGTGGAAGAGGAGGCCGAGCAGTTCGATCTTCTGTGCCCTAACTTGGCGACGGAGGACACCTACGGCGATGGCGGAGAAGACGATATCCGCGGTCGGCCTGAAGACGGCGTCGGAGAGGTTGCGTCAGCGAAGCGCTTCGTCGCCGGCATCATCGAGGGCTAGCGGTGGCGCTAGGGTTCGTGCGAGAGTGGAAGAAGAGATAATGACTGCTGCGATGCGTGTATTTATAGGTACAGGGGCGGCACTACGTTATTACACAGGTGCCCCTGGCGATTCACATATGAGGGACACGTGGCCGTCATGTAGCATATCGGGGGTTGTTCCACGTCCCACGCATGCCTGGATTGTCGGGTGGTCGTTCCCACTTCTCCGGGTTTCAGGTGAAGGAATGAGCACTGAAAACGGACTTAATGTTTGTCTCTGTATCTTCTGCTGACAAAGACGCAGAGAAGACATTCACAGTTTCAATAGAATGCATATGATTTGGAGAGATAGAGTTTGAGATAGAAAGCATAGAGAGGTTAGGGTCCGATCACATTCACTTAGTTCAAAAGATTCAACAGGAAGACATAGCTATAAGTGAACGATGTAGAGGACAGAACACTTGTATATACATATATATTCAACATAGTGAAGATAATCATGAAGACATGTTGAGATTGAAGCCAAACCAAATGTGAATACATAGCAAATGTAACGCCATGAGTGAAACACTTCAAACAGAACATTTGGTGGTGGTGTTACCCACCGTATAGGAAGTATTAGACCCAGACACGGCGCACAATTATCGTGGCGCTCCGAAGTCAAATTCCACATTAATGTATTCACACTTAGAATGTATGTCTTCATTGATTGAAGATATACTTTGCTTCGTGTGTTGCACATCTAAGTCATCAATATGCATAAGTGTTAGGATGTGTGCCTGATCACAGGACATTTGAGGATTCCAAGATATTTAGCTCACACCATAACTTGCAAAATCTCTTCTCATCCAAGGGCTTGGTGAAGATATTTGCCAATTGCTCTTCAGTGTTGACGTGTATGATATCAATATCTTCCTTCACAACATGATCTCTGAGAAAGTGATGACGAATTTCAATGTGCTTTGTCTTCGAGTGCTGAACTGGGTTGTTGGCAATCTTGATGGCTCTTTCGTTGTCGTAGTAGAGTGGAACTTGCTTTAGATGAATGCCATAGTCCTTGAGTGTTTGCTTCATCCACAGAAGCTAAGCGCAGCAAGATCCAGCAGCAATGTATTCAGATTCAGCAGTGGAGAGAGATACACAGTTCTGCTTCTTTGAAGACCAACATACAAGTGATCGTCCCAGAAAATGACATGTGCCTGATGTAGGCTTGCGATTCACTTTGTCACCAGCATAATCAGCATCCGAGAATCCAACCAGATCAAACTCTGAGCTCTTTGGATACCATAATCCTAGAGTTGGGGTGTGAGCCAAATATCAAAGAATTCGCTTCACAGCTAAGTGATGCGACTCCTTTGGTGCCGCTTGAAATCGAGCACACATGCAAACACTAAGCATAATATCTGGCCTAGATGCACACAGATAAAGCAAAGAACCAATCATGGAGCGGTATACCTTTTGATCAAACTCTTTACCATTGTCGTCAGGACCGAGATGATGTTTGGCTAGCATTGGCGTCGTGAAGCCTTTGCAGTCTTGCATACCGAACTTCTTCAGGCAATCTTTGAGATACTTCTCTTGAGATATGAAGATGCCGTTGCGTTGCTGTCGTATTTCAAGACCGAGGAAGAACTTCAGCTCTCCCATCATGGACATCTGATATTGCTCTTGCGTCATATATCCAAACTCTTCACTGTACTTCTGATTGGTGCAGCCGAAGATAATGTCATCCACATATATTTGGCACACAAACAGTTCACCATCATATGTCTTTGTGAAGAGAGTGGGGTCGAGGGAACCAGGTATGAAGCCTTTGCTCTTCAGGAAGTATTTGAGTGTGTCATATCAAGCCCGAGGGGCTTGTTTGAGGCCATAAAGTGCCTTGTTGAGCTTGTATACCATGTCAGGATGTTTTGGATCTTCAAAGCCAGGCGGTTGTGCAACATACACTTCTTCTTCAATCTTGCCATTGAGAAAGGCGCTCTTCACATCCATTTGATATAGAAGTATGTTATGATGATTTGCATAGGCCAGCAGTATGCGTATGGCTTCAAGTCTAGCCACAGGATCAAATGTTTCATCGAAGTCAATGCCTTCCACTTGAGTATATCCTTGAGCAACGAGACGAGCTTTGTTTCTGACAACTTGACCATGCTCATCTTGCTTGTTGCGGTATATCCATTTGATGCCTATTATGTTGTGCTTCAGAGGATCAGGACGCTTAACCAGTTCCCATACATTATTCAGCTCAAACTGTTGAAGCTCTTCTTGCATAGATTGAATCCATTCAGGTTCCATGAAGGCTTCTTTGACTTTCTTGGGTTCTGTTATTGAGACGAATGCAAAGTGCCCACAGAAATTTGCTAGCTGAGTTGCCCTTGAACGAGTGAGCGGACCAGGTGCATTGATGCTATCAATTATTCTCTCAATCTGCACTTCATTGGCAACACGAGGATGTACAGGGCGAAGATTTTGCTCTTGCTGATCATTGTCGTTGTTAGAGGGATTGTCTTCAGACTGAGCATTGTCTTCAGGTTGATCAGTTGCGGAGATGATAAGTTCCTCTTCAGGTTGGGCTTCAGAGGGTATGATTTCTCCAGTTCCCATTAGCTTGATTGATTCGTTGGATGGAACTTCATCTAGCACATTTGGCAGGTGTTCTCTTTGTGAACCGTTAGTCTCATCAAATCGCACATCCACTGTTTCAACCACTTTATAATGAAAGAGATTGAAGACTCTGTAGGAGTGCGAATCCTTTCCATATCCAAGCATAAAACCCTCATGTGCTTTTGGTGCAAATTTTGAAGTGTGATGTGGATCCTTGATCCAGCACCTGGCGCCAAATACTCTGAAGTAACTGACATTTGGCTTCTTGCCAGTAAGGAGCTCATAAGATGTCTTGTTCAGAAGCTTGTGAAGATAAACACGATTGATTGTATGGCATGCAGTATCAATGGCTTCAGGCCAGAATTTTCTTGGAGTCTTGTATTCATCAAGCATCATTCGGGCCATCCCAATGAGTGTTCTGTTCTTGCGTTCGACGACGCCATTCTGTTGTGGCGTGTACGAGGCTGAGAATTCATGTGTGATGCCCAAAGTATCAAGATATGTGTCAAGGCCAGTGTTCTTGAATTTAGTGCCATTTGTCACTTCTGATGTGCTTTATCTTGGCACCATAGTTGTTCATTGCTCGATTGGCGAAGCATCTTAAGACATCCTGCACTTCAATCTTGTAGAGGATTATGTGCACCCAAGTATATCTAGAATAATCATCAACAATGACAAAGCCATAGAGACAAGCAGTAGTAGTAAGAGTTGAGTAATGAGTAGGACCGAAAAGATCCATGTGGAGCAGTTCGAAGGGTCGAGTAGTTGTCATGATTGTCTTCGAGGGATGTTTCGCCCTCGTCATCTTTCCTGCTTCACAGGCACCGCATAAGTGATCTTTCTTGAACTTGACGCCCTCGATGCCTATGACATGCTTCTTCTTTGCAAGGGTGTGGAGGTTCCTCATGCCAGCATGCCCTAGCCTCCGATGCCAGAGCCAGCATTCTGAAGCTTTTGCTAGAAGACGTACGGCAAGCTGTGGTCCTGCTGAGAAATCTACCACGTACAAATCATCTTTCTGATACCCTTCAAACACTAGAGACTTGTCAGATTCCATTAGAACAAGGCAGCGATATTTTCCAAACATTACGATCAAGTTCAAATCGCAAAGCATTGAGACAGACATTAAGTTGAAGCCAAGGGATTCAACAAGCATGACTTTATCCATGTGTTGATCCTTTGAGATTGCAACTCTACCTAGACCCAATACCTTACTTTTACCAGTGTCAGAAATGTGATGTGACTCTTGTCGGATGGACGTAAGGTTGAGTCCATAAGAAGGCTTCTTTTCCCAGTCATGTGATTGGTACACCCACTATCAATAATCCATTCTGAAGACGCTGGTGTCGTACCCTACAGTGCAGTTAGGGGGATAGGCTTCACGAAGAGAATTGTGAAGCAAAAACATTTGACGAACCAGTGGGTTATGAAAGCTTAGATCCAGATTAGGACTAATAGGGAGAGTAGCAAGCGATTCAGGAACGAAGTACATAGTAAGACCATTCGGGCATTTGATCTTGCGCCCTACAAGATGTTTAAGGTCCCCAGCAATAGCGTCAGACGATTTTGGTTTTCTGCTGGAGACCTTTCCCTGCAAAAGAGAGTTAAGCTTTCTTAGCCACCCACATCTTCAAGGGTGGCTTAGAAGCAATAAGTCTAAGTGCAGCGTCTGAGAACTTTGGCTTTGGAGCCCTAGCAAAAAGTCTTGCAGGCGGACAATAGTACTCATAAGAATAAGCAGAATAGTTCTTGGTCTTATGAACATGGCGGTTCGATGAACCGCGCTCATATTCATAGGCCTGAGTATAGTTTCCCTGCAAAACATTTGCGTTAGTGCGACTCAGGTGAGTCCTCTATCTGTATGAAGCCTTTGGGCCGTATGAAGCCTGTGGTCTGGGGTTTGTCTTCTTCATCTGTGGTGTCATGATGACATTCACAGGAAGATTTTCCAAACACCTTTTCGGCACCCAGATCTTCTTTATAGGCGGTCCATTCCTGCAGTTAGTACCAATGTACCTGGCAAACACTTCACCATTCTGATTCTTAAACAGTTTATAGTTTGCATCAAAGGATTCATCAATGACAATGGGGTTAGCACAAGTGAAGCCAGATAGATTGGGTGGATCTGCTGAAGGTTCCTTTGCAGCAACCCATGTGGTTTTGGGGTACTGCTCAGGTTTCCAGTAAGAGCCATCATCATTCATTTTCCTTACGAACCCAACACCCTCTTTCCTAGGGTTTCGGTTCAGGATCTGCCTTTTGAGGACATCACATAGTGTCTGATGCCCTTTGAGACTTTTGTACATCCCTGTTTCAAGCAATGTCTTCAACCTAGCATTCTCATCAGCAATAGCAGTGGTATCCTCAGCAGAGGGGTTAGTTACCACATCAACAGTTGAAGATATTGCAAAAGTAGCAGCAGTAGAACACTCAGCAACAGAAGTAGCATTGTCACGCTCGATGCATTTAAGACATGGTGGTTCAAATCCTTCCTGAGCGGAACTGATCTGTTTGGCGCGAAGTGACTCATTTTCCTTTTGAAGATCTTCATGAGCCGCTCTCAATTTCTCAAGATCTTGCTTCCTTTTGAAGATAATCATACGAAAGCTTTTCATGATTTGTTGAGAGCGTTTCATGACGACTTTCAAGTTCCTCATACTTAACGTGAAGATTTTTTATGTCTTCAATTAAGGACTCAGATCGAGTCATTTCAGCGCCTATAAGATCATCGCTTTTTTCTAACAGTTTTTGAATATATTCCATGGCTTTCTGTTGTTCAGTTGCAATTTTAGCAAGTGTTTTGTAGCTGGGTCTTGAACCACAATCAGAGTCATCGTCACTAGATGTTTGATAGTGAGTAGTGCGTGTGTTTACCTTGGCACCGCGTGCCATGAAGCAGTAGGTAGGAGCGGCGTAGTCCTTGTCATTTGCATCGGTGTCGGTGGTGAAGTCATTGTCTTCAGTGTTGAAGATGGACTTGGCAACGTATGATGTAGCCAGACTTGCAACGCCAGAATCGGACTCCTCCTCAGACTCCACCTCCGCCTCCTCAGAAGCGGACTCCTCCTCTGAATCCATTTCCTTGCCAACAAAAGCACGTGCCTTGCCAGATGAGCTCTTCTTGTGTGATGAAGACTTTGAGGAAGACTTGGAAGAAGACTTTGAGTATTTCTTCTTCTTCTTGTCGTCAGAGTCATATTCCTTGCTCTTCTTCTTCTTTTTGTTCTCATTGTCCCACTGCGGACACTCAGAGATGAAGTGGCCAGGTTTCTTGCACTTGTGACATGTTTTCTTCTTGTAGTCATGAGCAGAAGCTTCATCATTCCTTGAGCTTGATCGTGAAGACTTTCTGAAACCTTTCTTCTTGGTGAATTTTTGGAACTTCTTCACAAGCATAGCAAGTTCCCTTCCAATGTCTTCAGGATCATCAGAGCTGCTGTCAGATTCTTCTTCAGATGAGGAGACAGCTTTTGCCTTCAAGGCACGAGTTCGCCCATAGTTTGGACCGTAGATGTCTCTTTTCTCAGAAAGCTGAAACTCATGTGTGTTGAGCCTCTCAAGTATGTCAGACGGATCGAATGTCTTGAAATCAGGACGTTCTTGAATCATCAGGGATAGGGTGTCAAACGAACTGTCAAGTGATCTCAGTAGTGTCTTGACAACTTCATGCTTGGTAATCTCAGTTGCACCGAGGGCTTGAAGCTCATTTGTGATGTCAGTGAGTCGATCAAACGTGAGCTGGACATTCTCATTGTCATTTCGCTTGAAGCGGTTGAATAGGTTGCGAAGAACACTGATTCTCTGATCTCTCTGGGTTGAGATGCCTTCATTGACCTTGGAGAGCCAGTCCCAGACTAGCTTAGATGTTTCCAAAGCACTCACACGGCCATACTGTCCTGTGGTCAGATGACCACAGATGATATTCTTGGCAGTAGAGTCCAGTTGAACGAACTTCTTAACATCAGCAGCAGTGACACCATCTCCATCCTTGGGAATGCCGTTCTTGACGACATACCATAGGTCGACGTCAATGGCTTCAAGATGCATGCGCATCTTATTCTTCCAGCAGGGATATTCAGTTCCATCGAAGACGGGGCACGCAGCGGAGACTTTAATTATCCCTGCAGTCGACATAGCTAAAACTCCAGGTGGTTAAACCGAATCACATAGAACAAGGGAGTATCTTGCTCTGATACCAATTGAAAGTGCGTTATATCGACTAGAGGGGGGGTGAATAGGCGATTTTTATGAAAGTCTTCAAAACGTGGAAGTTTCAAAGACAATCGATAGAAATAAACCTATTACCATGCAGCGGAAGGTAGACTACACTAGGCAAACCATAGTCAAGTATTCAATGCAGTGAGAGCACAATGACTAATAGCAGCAATGTAGTAAGGATTAGGTAGGAAGATATTATGAAGCCAAACAGAACACGCAGTCACTCAGTGAAGATAAAAGATAGTGCAATCATACAATGACTTCACAAGGAGTAACAGTAAGTAAAGGGAAGGGAAGGACGAAACCAGTGACTCGTTGAAGACAATGATTTGTTGGACCAGTTCCAGTTGTTGTGACAACTGTACGTCTAGTTGGGGCGGCTAGGTATTTAAACCTGAGGACACACGGTCCCGGACACCCAGTCCTGAACACGCAGCTCAGGACACCCAGTCCTCACCGTGTTCCCCTTGAGCTAAGGTCACACAGACCTCGCCCAATCACTCTGGTAAGTCTTCAAGGTAGACTCCCAAACCTTCACAGACTTCGTTCACCGACGATCCATAATGTCTCTTGGATGCTCAGAACGTGACGCCTAACCGGCTGGAGGATTCACATTCCTCAAGTGTAATAAGTCTTCAGATCACACAGACAAGAAGACTTAAGTGATGCCTAACTCTCTTTGGCTCTGGGTGGTTAGGGCTTTATCCTCGCAAGGAATTCTCTCTCAAAGGCTTCGAGCTGGGTTGCTCTCAAACGACAAAAGCCGTACTCTAACTCTGAGCAGCCAACCTTTTATGGTTGTAGGGGGTGGGCTATTTATAGCCACTAGGCAACCCGACCTGATTTGTCCGAAATTACCCTGGGTCACTAAGGAACTGACACGTGTTCCAACGGTCAGATTTCAAACTCACACGGCAACTTTACTTGGGCTACAAGCAAAGCTGACTTGTCCGACTCTGGACAAGATTCGCTCTCATAGTCTTCACTCGAAGACATAGGTTTTGGTTAAGCATCACTTCAGTCATTCTGATTGGTTCTCTTGGACCCCACTTACCAGTACGTTGGTTCCTATGACTCAACAAAGAAGAAAAAGAACTACGAAAGATCTAAGTCTTCGAGCTCCATAGGCTTCATGTGATGTCTTCTCTTGTCATAGTCTTCAATGTGAATATCTTCATATACCACCTTTGACATCAATGTCTTCATACATTTTTAGGGGTCATCTCTGGTAAGAAAACCGAATCAATGAGGGACTTCTACATGTGTTATCCTGCAATTCTCACAAACACATTAGTCCCTCAACTAGGTTTGTCGTCAATACTCCAAAACCAACTAGAGGTGGCACTAGATGCACTTACACTAGCCGCCCCAACCAGACGTACAGTTGTCACAGCAACTGGAACTGGTCCAACAAATCATTGTCTTCAACGAGTCACTGGTTTCATCCTTCCCTTCCCCCCTTCACCGGTATCACCTCATACCACGTTAGGGCACACCTAGCATCACGCTTTGTCATGTCATGCATCGTCATGCATTTGTTTGCATTATATTTATTGTTTCTTCCCCATCTTCTCTCGCTAGACACCGAGACCGACGCCACTGCTACCCAGTACGCCTACGGTGTTGACGACGCCTCTCTCTTGCCAGAGCAACCAGGCAAGCCCCCCTTTGATCACCAGATATCGCCTATTCTTCTCTCTACTGCTTGCATTAGAGTAGTGTAGCATGTTACTGATTTCCGTTATCCTATCATGATGCATAGCCTGTCCTTGCTACTACTTTTGTTACCTTTACCTGCAATCCTAAATGCTTAGTATAGGATGCTAGTGTTCCATCAGTGGCCCTACACTCTTGTCCATCTACCAAGCTATACTACTGGGCCGTGATCACTTCGGGAGGTGATCATCGGCATATGATATATACTTTATACTGTTACATTACTTATGATATTGTTCGGAGATGGGGGCTGAAGGGGCAGGTGGCTCCATCCCGGTAGAGGTGGGCCTGGGTTCCCGACGGCCCCCGACTATTACTTTGTGGCAGAGCGACAGGGCAGGTTTAGACCACCTAGGAGAGAGGTGGGCCTGTCCCTGGTCGGCGTTCGCGGATACTTCAATTAACACGCTTAACGAGATCTTGGTATTTGATCTGAGTTTGGCTACTGGCCTATACGCACTAACCAACTACGCGGGAACATTTATGGGCACTTGACGTCATGGTATCAGCCGAAGCCTTCATGACATCAGCGACTGAGCGGCGCACGCTGGGTTGGACTGGAACGCCTGCTCTTGTATAAGGGAGGCTAGGTCTGCTCGCCGGCCGCGTTTGCAACGTGTAGGTGTGAAATGGGCGATGGGCCCAGACCCTTGCGCCATAGGATTTAGACCGGTGTGCTGACCTCTCTGTTGTGCCTAGGTAGGGCTGCAACGTGTTGATCTTCTGAGTCCGGGCATGACTCAGGAAAGTGTGCCCGGACAAAGGGGATCGAGCGTGTTGGGAAATGTGGTGCACCCCTGCAGGGAAGTTAATCTATTCGAATAGCTGTGATCTTCGATAACAGGACGACTTGGAGTTGTACCTTGACCTTATGACAACTAGAACTGGTTACTTAATAAAACACACCCTTCTAAGTGCCAGATACAACCCGGTGATCGCTCTCTAACAGGGCGACGAGGGGAGTATCACCGGGTAGGATTATGTTATACGATGCTACTTGGTGAACTTACCATCTACTCTCTTCTACATGCTGCAAGATGGAGATTGCCACAAGCGTAGTCTTCGACAGGACTAGCTATCCCCCTCTTATTCTGGCATTCTACAGTTCAGTCCACATATGTTACCTCTTTTCCATTTCATACCAATGCATACATATGTAGTGTAGTTCCTTGCTTGCGAGTACTTTGGATGAGTACTCATGGTTGCCTTGCTCCCCCTTTTCCCTTTTTCTATACCCGATTGCTATGACCAGATGTTGGAGTCCAGGAGCCAGACGCCACTGTCGATGATGACTGCTACTACTCGGGAGGTGCCTACTACTACGTGCAGGCCGCTGATGACGATTAGGAGTAGATTAGGAGGATCCCAGGCAGGAGGCCTGCGCCTCTTTCAATCTGTATCCCAGTTTGTGCCAGCCTTCTTAAGGCAAACTTGTTTAAATTATGTCTGTACCCAGATATTGTTGCTTCCGCTGACTCGTCTATGATCGAGCTCTTGTATTCGAGCCCTTGAGGCCCCTGGCTTGTAATATGATGCTTGTATAACTTATTTTTTTTATTTGTAGAGTTGTGCTGTGATATCTTCCCGTGAGTCCCTGATCTTGATCGTACACGTTTGCGTGTATGATTAGTGTACGATTGAATCGGGGCGTCACACCGAACCATCCGATGTAAAGACGATTTTCAGTACTAGTTATCTAGTTGCAGAAGCGACCCCACAGGGTTGTACTTTCGCGTCTATCTAAAATTGCAGTCATGGTAAGATCTTGGTTTATTCAAATTGCAAGGACTCCCAAGCACACGTGTTAACTAGAATATAGATAATAGAAGGCTTGTTATTTAATAGTATAACATAGACTATATACCAATGTCAACCAAGTCAGCCCAAAGATTAGCTATCCATATAACTAAATTAGCCAAACTAATAATTTTGTATTTGTAAATGAAGTGAGTCAAAGTTAAAAACTTTGATGGGTCTTTTCTATATGGGTTGCCTGGGACTCGAACCCGAAACTAGTCGGATGGAGTAGATAATTCTTCCTTGTTACAATAGAGAAAAACCCCTCCCCAAATCGTGCTTGCATTTTTCATTGCACACGACTTTCCCTATGTAGAAATAGCCAATTTCTATTCCAAAGAGGAAGTTCTACTAATTTTTTTAATTAGTAAGTTGATTCACCTACTGTTTATTATAATAAAAAGAACATTTTAGAATGAAAAATAGAAAAGTTTTTTCTTGATCATTTATCAACCCTTTCCTGTTTCTTAATTTTGTCTAATGATTAATTAAGAGGGTTGACCAGGTCATTAATACATATAATATCCAAATACCAAATACGCTCAGTGTGTGATCCACAGAAAGAAAAAAGAGTTGTTTTGGTGAACATCAAAGAAAAAACTTACTCGTCTTCCATAAAAAATTCTTCTAAAAATGCCAAACCCAATCATTGCATAAAAGTCCGTATCGTGCTTTTATGTTTACGAGCTAAAGTTCTAGCGCATGAAAGTCGAAGTATATACTTTAGTCGATACAAAGTCCGTTTTTTCGAAGATCCACTATGATAATGAAAAAGATTTCTACATATCCGACCAAATCAATCAAGAATATCCCAATCTGATAAATCTGTCCAAATGGGTTTACTAATAGGATGCCCCGATCCAATACAAAATTGAGCTTTTGATAAGTAGCTGTGACGCCCCCGATTCAATCGTACACTAATCATACACGCAAACATGTGCGATCAAGATCAGGGACTCACGGGAAGATATCACAACACAACTCTAAAAATAAAATAAGTCATACAAGCATCATAATACAAGCCAGGGGCCTCGAGGGCTCGAATACAAGTGCTCGATCATAGACGAGTCAGCGGAAGCAACAATATCTGAGTACAGACATAAGTTAAACAAGTTTGCCTTAAGAAGGCTAGCACAAACTGGGATACAGATCGAAAGAGGCGCAGGCCTCCTGCCTGGGATCCTCCTAACTACTCCTGGTCATCGTCAGCGGCCTGCACATAGTAGTAGGCACCTCCAGTGTAGTAGGAATTATCGTCGACGGTGGCGTCTGGCTCCAGGGCTCCAGCATCTGGTTGCGACAACCAGGTAGAAGGGAAAGGGGAAAAGAGGGAGAAAAGCAACCGTGAGTACTCATCCAAGGTACTCGCAAGCAAGGAACTACACTACATATGCATGGGTATATGTGTAAAGGGGCATATCAGTGGACTGAACTGCAGAATGCCAGAATAAGAGGGGGATAGCTAATCCTGTTGAAGACTACGCTTCTGGCAGCCTCCGTCTTGCAGCATGTAGAAGAGAGTAGATTGAAGTCCTTCAAGTAGCATCTCCAAGTAGCAACTCCAAGTAGCATCTCCAGTAGCATCGCATAGCATAATCCTACACGGCGATCCTCCCCTCGTCGCCCTGTGGAAAAGCGATCACCGGGTTGTCTGTGGAACTTGGAAGGGTGTGTTTTATTAAGTATCCGGTTCTAGTTGTCATAAGGTCAAGGTACAACTCCAAGTCGTCCTGTTACCGAAGATCACGGCTATTCGAATAGATTAACTTCCCTGTAGGGGTGCACCAACTTACCCAGCATGCTTGATCCCATTTGGCCGGACACACTTTCCTGGGTCATGCCCGGCCGTGGAAGATCAACACGTCGCAGCCCCACCTAGGCACAACAGAGAGGTCAGCACACCGGTCTAAACCTAAGCGCACAGGGGTCCGGGCCCATCGCCCTTAGCACACCTGCACGTTGCGTACGCGGCCGGTGAGCAGACCTAGCAACCTCCATTACAAAGGAAGTTGCGTTAACGCAGTCCAACCCGGCGTGCGCCACTCAGTCGCTAACGTCAAGAAGGCTTCGGCTGATACCACGACGCCGGGATACCCATAACTACTCCCGTGTAGATGGTTAGTGCGTATAGGCTTGTAGCCAACTCAGATCAAATACCCAGATCTCGTTAAGCGTGTTAAATATCCGCGAACGCCGACCAGGGCCAGGCCCACCTGTCTCCTAGGTGGTCTCAACCTGCCCTGCCGCTCCGCCACAAAGTAACAGTCGGGGGCCGTCGGGAACCCAGGCCCACCTCTACCGGGATGGAGCCACCTGCCCCTTCAGCCCCCATCTCCGAACAGTATCACAGGTAATGTAACTGTGTAAAGTATATCGTAAATGCCCGTGATCACCTCCCGAAGTGATCACGGCCCAGTAGTATAGCATGGCAGACAGACAAGAGTGTAGGGCCACTGATGGAACACTAGCATCCTATACTAAGCAGTAGGATAGCAGGTAATGGTAACAACAGTAGTAGCAAGGACAGGCTATGCATCAGGATAGGAATAACGGAAAGCAGTAACATGCTACACTACTCTAATGCAAGCAGTATAGAGAAAAGAGTAGGCGATATCTGGTGATCAAAGGGGGGGCTTGCCTGGTTGCTCTGGCAAGAGAGAGGGGTCGTCAACTCCGTAGTTGAACTAGGGCATTAGCATCGTCACGGGGTCTACCGAAGAGAAGAGGGGGGAGAAACAGTAAATACATAGCAAGCAAGTGCAAAACAGGATAACAGGCAGAGCTAGACGTGTTCTAACGCGGTATGAGGTGATACCGGTGAAGGGGGAAGCATCCGGGAAGTATTCCCGGGGTTCCGTATCCGGGTTCGTCTCGTCGTTCTGAGCAACTTTCATGTTAAAAATATTTTAATCCGAGTTACGGATTAAAAGATATGATTTTCTAAAGATTTTATTAATTTCTGGAATTTGATTAATTATTTAATTAATTCGAAAAACAGATTAATGTCATCAGCATGATGTCATGCTGACATCAGCAGTCAACAGAGTTGACTTGGTCAACCTGACATGTGGGTCCAGTGGGACCCACCTGTCATTCTCTATGATTAACTAAAACAGATTAATTAGCTTAATTAGTGATAAGGTTAATCTAATCAAGATTAATCAACTTAATTAATTAATTAATATTTTAATTATTTTAGTTATTATTTATTTACTTTTTTTAAGCCTTCTTTTTTTTCGTTCTGGGGTGGGGCCTGCTTGTCATAGGGCCAATGGCCTTAGCGGGCATGGGCGTGCGGGTGCGGGCATGCGCCCGAGCGGTTGCAGTGGGCGACGGGCGCCGCGTGCAGGGGGTGCGAGCGCAACCTGAGGGCGCTGGGCGCGCGTGGCGCACGCCGGCGCCGGCGGCCAGGCCAAGGAAGGCAGCGGAGGAACGACTGCGGTGGCGGGCAAGGCCCGGGGCGAAGGCCTTGACAGCGGGCATGCGAAACCAGGGCGCGAGCGGCCCACGACGAGCGCGCCGGCCGGCGGGGAGTGGCGCTAGGCGGCGGGCTCGGTAACGGCGGAGCTAGCAGCAACAATAACAAATCGAGGGGGAGGACGGAGGGGGAACGTGGTGCTGCTCACAGCGTTGCAGGGGAGGCTCGATGAGGCCGGGGATGGGCAGCTCGACGGCGTGCGGCGGGAGGTCGGGGCGGCCATGGACGGAGCATGGGCGGAGCTCGAGGAAGACGGGCGCGGTGCAGCATGGAGAGGAAGGAGACCGGGAAGGGCAGCGGGGCTCGGGGTGGTCGACGGCGACGACCGGGCGACGAGGAGGCAGGCCGTTGAGGTGGTCCGGCAAGGGAGGCGTGGTTGAGGCGACTGGGGCGAGGGCACGGCTTCAGGTGGGCGCCGCGCAAGGGAGAGGAGGGGCACGGACGAGTCCGGGAGGAGGGGCGCCGGCGGCGCCTTGCATCGGGCATGGGCGTGCGGGAGGAGGGGATCGAATAGGGGCGCCCCTCTCCCTGGGACGATGCGTGTGTGTGTTTGTGTTGCGTGTGGCGGCGCTGGGAGGGAGACGATGGGATCGTGGGGGAGTGGGGGTGATTTAGGGTTTGGGGTCGGGGGAGTAGCCTTTTAGGCCAAGGAGAGTGGGGTGGGTCGTGGGCTGCCTGGCAGCCTGGTGGCCTAGTGGGCCGAGGGGCCGGGGGGATCCTTTTCTTTTCTTTAGTCTTCTGTTTTTATCTTCTTCCTTTTTCCTTTTTTTTATCTTATTTCTTTTCTGTTTTATTTTAGTTTTAGTAAAAATTATCACTAACACCTAAATTGGTACTTTTAAATAAACTACTGCCACATTAATTCTTATCCCAACTAAAATAGTTTAATATTTTATAAAATTCAAAAGGCATTTATTTTATTATTTAACCTACAATTTTAATTATTTTGAACATTTAAACATTTTATTAAAGTTAGGTTTCTCCACCATAATTACCTATGCATTAGTTGGATCACTCCGAACATTTTAGTTTTAATATTTGAAAACTTTTATTGTTTGATTGATTTTGAATTTGAATTTGGATTGGTTCTAAACTAACACGAGATTAGCAACAGTAATCGTGGTGACGTGGCATCATTACGAGGGGGTTACTGTAGCTTAATTACCCGGGCGTCACAATTCTCCTCCACTACAAGAAATCTCGTCCCGAGATTTAAGAGGGGTGTAAGAGGGGAAATTCTGGTTACGAAACTAGCGGGTCTTCTCATCCTGGTTTGCTCTTCTCGAAGGGACCGGTCCAATACGTTGATGTCGTCATTCCTTTGCTTCCGGTCATCACGATGAAGTCGACATCCTTTCTTCGGGATCTTCATCGTACTTACGAATAGGTAACAGGGCAGATCGGCAACGACAGAATGCTATAAGGGTAATAATCTGGGATTAACCCATGAATGAGTATAAGAGTACCTCTCGAGTTGAACAAATAAAACACATCGAGAGTGAGGTTAGAAGGTACAATAAGAGGTTCCAAGCAGATAGATAGTGGCTCGAAGTCTGAACCAGAGTGAGAAAGGGGTTCAGAGTAGCGAGAGTAAGTATAGCATCTGATACCAGAATAGAAAACTCGGAAGGTGGCCCGTGAATTAAATACAAAGCCAAGCATGGGGAATAACCATTAGAAACAGGGTTGTACAGGTGAGTCAGGTTTCGATCCTGTGAAACTGTGGGTTATGGGCCCACCATGTGGGTTAAGTAGGAAGGGCAGTAATGTCTTGCACGATCGTGTAAGCAAGGCATGTCAGAGGATAGCCTATCAGTTATGTTGGCAACAATATCGGTACCAAGGGCGAGGGATGAAGAGAACCAATTCCTGCTCGTTGAACGAGGCGGACCAATAGGCCAAGTTCTCGTCCATCGGTGGCTACCGGAATGTCATCAACAATAGTAACAGGGTTACACCAGACAAGATGGTACACTGAGGTGTTTACATAAGCAGGGAATTATTACCGCTCATATAGATCACAAGAAGGTTTAAACAAAACAATGGAAAGGAAAATGTGTTTAAATACATAATTCAGGGGTATATCCTTTCCAAGGGCAAATAGAGCATGATATCCATGACAGGATATAAAGTAGAAACCCTTTTAGGCAAGGGGAGAGAAATTTCATGACATTACCCATACAACGGTGTTTGGATAATTGAGCAGGAAACATTTAGCATTGGGCTTCAAATGTTCTTATTGAAAATTGGAGTACCACAGGCATGCTTCGAGATAGCATTGACATGGTCATCAGGTGAAGATCAGACTTTGGAAACACAAAGGATCCATCAGGAACAACTTATAGAATAAGTCTTCCAATTTCCTCACGGAAGAATGACTAACACTGCTAAAAGGAAGAACTATAACAATAGGCCCTCCGGGCAGGTGTGTTAGGATGACATTACCATATCGGGTTAAAGACCAATGTTATAACCCTTGGAAATATGTTCAAACCATCACATCTGACCGAGGTTCAGGTATGATTGGTGTCATGATACCTCAGGCTCAGGATGCCTGAGAAGAAAGGTGCAACACAAATTGACAGGATAACACTGTAAGATTCTCGGGAAATGAACTATGAAGTGATTTCCGTTAACAAGAGTTCATCATTATCCCAAGGAGAGGACAAGGAGGTGGATGATGAACTCAACGACAAATCTTCGAGATTTCCAAAAGATGGATTTCCACAATTAAGTGAACAAGGAGATAACATTTATCAGATCAAATGATATAAGGAAGTATGCTCGAGGAAAACATACACAATTAAACATTGGTCGAAAGGTGCACCCGAAGTATGGGTTGGGTTGCACGACCAATGTCAGAATGGTGATTCAATAATCAACAGTCTAAGAATGAACGACCGACCATTAACTTCAAAGCAATAGGGTTGCTAGAAGTTTTGGGATTACACATCATAGTCCATTTGTCAGTGGTTAGAAATAACACGGTGACCAGGAAAAGAATGGTGATGGTGATAAGTATCACTTGTATCAAGAATTCTCCAGAGGTGGTGAAATTCTCACAACATTGAGGACATAAGAGATGCTAATGTTCCAAGGTAAAGAAGAACAATTACTGGATAACAAGGAACTCAAGGTATAACACCAAACACGAACAAGCTTGTGTTGGTGGGAAGGCAATAAAGTGGTCGATGATAACACAGATCATCAAGGGCAAGGATGGTATTTCTCATCATGAACTCAATTGATATCCTGGAAGAGCTCATAAGGTCGATGATGATCACGACACATTTGTCGAGAGATTTCACGAAGATGTAATCAACCAGCGATGACATCAAGTCAAAGGAATGAGGTAGCGGAAGGTTATTGGAACCACGGGTAGGACACAAACATGAAATCAAGCTTGTTGTTCAAGGCGAACTGATATGACGAGGAAGATCGACGTAAGCTTAGCTCATCGTCGAAAATTTTGTGCTCCGGAAAGGAGGACCAGGTAGCACAGTTAGAAGTTTGCACGATAATGATATAGCCGATATGGCTAGGAATGACTTGAAGGATTATTAAACTCGTAAGCAACCAGAATTACTTAGAATTATTGAATCGGAGTGCAGAATCGATTCACTTATCGGTGTTCTCGGTTGACGACAACCCAGAACCCAGGAAAATTGGAATCGGTGAGAGATAACCGTTGATGAAGAACCCATAAGAAGTTATGTAGTTCCCTGACATTCTCGCGGTACCAGAGGGTATACTCAAGGGTAGAGTGGGATAGAGGTTGGACAAGTGAAATCATTTGCAGAAGGCAAGCACTTAAACTTGTCCAAGAAATGGGAAAGAAGAACAATATGGTCGAAACCACGGTCGCAAAAAAAACCAAGCATAGATAAGAGAAGAAGTTATAACAAGGGGATTATTATTACTACGAGAAGCTTCCATGATAAGTTCCACCTCGGGTCCATGGGCATGAACACAAAGTTCAAGGTCGACTCCCACTTCTCCAAAGCATAACCTTACATTCGCTTCCCGCTTTGATAAAAGCATTAGTGTTGAAAGTTTTACCTGGTGAAATACCACATGAGTACGACTCGTGAAAACTTCCGAGTTCACACATATTAAGGAAGGCATAGGTTCAACCCATCCGGGCATCTTACGAACATATACCACAAACTTCGGGGTAGTTAATACAAGCTCGAAAGTAGAGCATTGTTGGTCAAGCAGAGGATACAATGTACCAAAGGTATTATGTATCAGGGGAAAGAGCTCACAAGGTGATTAATTATGAAGGACATAAAATCCAACAAAGGAACCGATGGTCCACAACGGAGCTGGTGTGGGAATCGGTACTCTATCAAAGGAAGAAGGAATGCAAGTGCACCGGATTATAGAAACAACTGACTAACTCAAAGCTTAAATGCTAAGGAATTATGATTTCCAAAACAAGGGATCAGAAGCATACGTTCTGATCAAGGATGGATCAATTGAATATACCAGAGGCACAATCGACGACAGATAGTTTGGTCGAGAACCAGCTCATGTTCAAAATGACGTCTGAGCCGGAAAGATAATCCTAGGACTCGACTGATGATTGTGAACATTCACAACATATTGAATCAACGGTCTCAAAAATGATGGTGACGAAGGATGCCAATATGATTACTATACTTATGGGATTAATCATAATGAAAGCAAACAAGAAATTCCAGAGCAATAGGTTGCTGAGGATTTTTGGAATATCGAATGGTATTTCGAAGACTTTTGTGTAACACAGGAACAACTGGGGGATGAGCGGATACTCGATAAGTGCGAGAATTAACCGTAGGGGTATTCAGGTGACAAGGAACAGCACGGCAGTAGGCACAAAATATTCTCGGGGTATCTTGTAATAACAAGACCGACTGGGAATAAAAGTAAGCACGACAAGTGTAAGTATTTATCCATAGGGATATTTCGGTGGAAGGGAATTGCAAAAGCAACGGGCACAAGGTCTCGAGAGAAAATCGGAGAGTACCTTCAGGGTCTTCTGGTGCAGCAGACGATCATCAGTAATAAGGGGCTCTCCGAGTGAAAGTGATAACGAGATCCTAATGTTAGATTTAGTAAAATTCATTTAACCTGAATAGAGGAGAGATCAGAGTCCCAGAGTAAAGGTCGAGGAGTAAAAGATCCTACTACCACCCAATGGCGACGTGTGCCCGTAAGACACACAGCCATGTTAGTAAAAGTTTTGCAATGTCTAGACTCAACTTCGTCCAAGGAGTTGGAAAAGAGGATTCCTACAGGCAGTCGGCTCTGATACCAACTTGTGACGCCCCCGATTCAATCGTACACTAATCATACACGCAAACGTGTACGATCAAGATCAGGGACTCACGGGAAGATATCACAACACAACTCTAAAAATAAAATAAGTCATACAAGCATCATAATACAAGCCAGGGACCTCGAGGGCTCGAATACAAGTGCTCGATCATAGACGAGTCAGCGGAAGCAACAATATCTGAGTACAGACATAAGTTAAACAAGTTTGCCTTAAGAAGGCTAGCACAAACTGGGATACAGATCGAAAGAGGCGCAAGCCTCCTGCCTGGGATCCTCCTAACTACTCCTGGTCGTCATCAGCGGCCTGCACATAGTAGTAGGCACCTCCAGTGTAGTAGGAATCATCATCGACGGTGGCGTCTCGCTCCAGGGCTCCAGCATCTGGTTGCGACAACCAGGTAGAAGGGAAAGGGGAAAAGAGGGAGAAAAGCAACCGTGAGTACTCATCCAAAGTACTCGCAAGCAAGGAACTACACTACATATGCATGGGTATATGTGTAAAGGGGCATATCAGTGGACTGAACTGCAGAATGCCAGAATAAGAGGGGGATAGCTAATCCTGTCGAAGACTACGCTTCTGGCAGCCTCTGTCTTGCAGCATGTAGAAGAGAGTAGATTGAAGTCCTTCAAGTTGCATCTCCAAGTAGCAACTCCAAGTAGCATCTCCAGTAGCATCGCATAGCATAATCCTACCCGGCGATCCTCCCCTCGTCGCCCTGTGGAAAAGCGATCACCGGGTTGTCTGTGGAACTTGGAAGGGTGTGTTTTATTAAGTATCCGGTTCTAGTTGTCATAAGGTCAAGGTACAACTCCAAGTCGTCCTGTTACCGAAGATCACGGCTATTCGAATAGATTAACTTCCCTGCAGGGGTGCACCAACTTACCCAGCATGCTTGATCCCATTTGGCCGGACACACTTTCCTGGGCCATGCCCGGCCGCGGAAGATCAACACGTCGCAGCCCCACCTAGGCACAACAGAGAGGTCAGCACGCCGGTCTAAACCTAAGCGCACAGGGGTCCGGGCCCATCGCCCTTAGCACACCTGCACGTTGCGTACGCGGCCGGTGAGCAGACCTAGCAACCTCCATTACAAAGGAAGTTGCGTTAACGCAGTCCAACCCGACGCGCGCCACTCAGTCGCTGACGTCAAGAAGGCTTCGGCCGATACCACGATGCCGGGATACCCATAACTACTCCCGCGTAGATGGTTAGTGCGTATAGGCTCGTAGCCAACTCAGATCAAATACCCAGATCTCGTTAAGCATGTTAAATATCCGCGAACGCCGACCAGGGCCAGGCCCACCTGTCTCCTAGGTGGTCTCAACCTGCCCTGCCGCTCCGCCACAAAGTAACAGTCGGGGGCCGTCGGGAACCCAGGCCCACCTCTACCGGGATGGAGCCACCTGCCCCTTCAGCCCCCATCTCCGAACAGTATCACAGGTAATGTAACTGTGTAAAGTATATCGTAAATGCCCGTGATCACCTCCCGAAGTGATCACGGCCCAGTAGTATAGCATGGCAGACGGACAAGAGTGTAGGGCCACTGATGGAACACTAGCATCCTATACTAAGCAGTAGGATAGCAGGTAATGGTTACAACAGTAGTAGCAACGACAGGCTATGCATCAGGATAGGAATAACGGAAAGCAGTAACATGCTACACTACTCTAATGCAAGCAGTATAGAGAAAAGAGTAGGCGATATCTGGTGATCAAAGGGGGGGCTTGCCTGGTTGCTCTGGCAAGAGAGAGGGGTCGTCAACTCCGTAGTCGAACTGGGGCATCAGCATCGTCACGGGGTCTACCGAAGAGAAGAGGGGGGAGAAACAGTAAATACATAGCAAGCAAGTGCAAAACAGGATAACAGGCAGAGCTAGACGTGTTCTAACGCGGTATGAGGTGATACCGGTGAAGGGGGAAGCATCCGGGAAGTATTCCCGGGGTTCCGTGTTTTCGGGCAAAGGAGCCGGAGGGGGAAAGTTGCGAGTTAGATATGTTAGGGGTGTGTGGCGGACGAACGGGTTGCGTATCCGGGTTCGTCTCGTCGTTCTGAGCAACTTTCATGTTAAAAATATTTTTAATCCGAGTTACGGATTAAAAGATATGATTTTCTAAAGATTTTATTAATTTCTGGAATTTGATTAATTATTTAATTAATTCGAAAAACATATTAATGTCATCAGCATGATGTCATGCTGACATCAGTAGTCAACATAGTTGACTTGGTCAACCTGACATGTGGGTCCAGTGGGACCCACCTGTCATTCTCTATGATTAACTAAAACAGATTAATTGGCTTAATTAGTGATTAGGTTAATCTAATCAAGATTAATTAACTTAATTAATTAATTAGTATTTTAATTATTTTAGTTATTATTTATTTACTTTTTTAAGCCTTCTTTTTTTTTGTTCTGGGGTGGGGCCTGCTTGTCATAGGGCCAATGGCCTTAGCGGGCATGGGCGTGCGGGTGCGGGCATGCGCCCGAGCGGTTGCAGTGGGCGACGGGCGCCGCGTGCAGGGGGTGCGAGCGCAACCCGAGGGCGCTGGGTGCGCGCGGCGCACGCCGACGCCGGCGGCCAGGCCAAGGAAGGCAGCGGAGGAACGACTGTGGTGGCGGGCAAGGCCCGGGGCGAAGGCCTCGACAGCGGGCATGCGAAACCAGGGCGCGAGCGGCCCACGACGAGCGCGCCGGCCGGCGGGGAGTGGCGCTAGGCGGCGGGCTCGGTAACGGCGGAGCTAGCAACAATAACAAACAAATCGAGGGGGAGGACGGAGGGGGAACGTGGTGCTGCTCACAGCGTTGCAGGGGAGGCTCAATGAGGCCGGGGATGGGCAGCTCGACGGCGTGCGGCGGGAGGTCGGGGCGGCCATGGACGGAGTGTGGGCGGAGCTCGAGGAAGACGGGCGCGGTGCAGCATGGAGAGGAAGGAGACCGGGAAGGGCAGCGGGGCTCGGGGTGGTCGACGGCGACGACCGGGCGACGAGGAGGCAGGCCGTTGAGGTGGTCCGGCGAGGGAGGCGTGGTTGAGGCGACGGGGGCGAGGGCACGGCTTCAGGTGGGCGCCGCGCAAGGGAGAGGAGGGGCGCGGACGAGTCCGGGAGGAGGGGCGCCGGCGGCGCCTTGCATCGGGCGTGGGCGTGTGGGAGAAGGGGATCGAATAGGGGCGCCCCTCTCCCTGGGACAATGCGTGTGTGTGTTTGTGTTGCGTGTGGCGGCGCTGGGAGGGAGACGAGGGGATCGTGGGGGAGTGGGGGTGATTTACGGTTTGGGGTCGGGGGAGTGGCCTTTTAGGCCTGGGAGAGTGGGGTGGGTCGTGGGCTGCCTGGCAGCCTGGTGGCCTAGTGGGCCGAGGGGCCGGAGGGATCCTTTTCTTTTCTTTAGTCTTCTGTTTTTATCTTCTTCCTTTTTCCTTTTTCTTATCTTATTTCTTTTCTGTTTTATTTTAGTTTTAGTAAAAATTATCACTAACACCTAAATTGGTACTTTTAAATAAACTACTGCCACATTAATTCTTATCCCAACTAAAATAGTTTAATATTTTATAAAATTCAAAAGGCATTTATTTTATTATTTAACCTACAATTTTAATTATTTTAAACACTTAAACATTTTATTAAAGTTAGGTTTCTCCACCATAATTACCTATGCATTAGTTGGATCACTCCGAACATTTTAGTTTTAATATTTGAAAACTTTTATTGTTTGATTGATTTTGAATTTGAATTTGGATTGGTTCTAAACTAACACGAGATTAGCAACAGTAATCGTGGTGACATGGCATCATTACGAGGGGGTTACTGTAGCTTAATTACCCGGGCGTCACAGTATCCTATGAGGAGAGTAGCGGGGACTATGGTATCGAATTTTTTCATTCGAGTATCTATTAGAAATGAATTCTCCAGCATTTGATTCCTTACTAACAAAGAACTTTTTGGTACACTTGAAAGGTACCCCATAAAATCGAAGCAAGAGTTTGCTAATTGGTTTATATGGATTCTTCGCGGCTGAGTCCAAAAACAGAAATAATATTGCCAGAAATTGATAAGGTAGCATTTCCATTTCTTCATCAAAAAAGTGCCTTTTGATGCAAGAATTGCGTTTCCTTGATATCAAACATAATGAATAAGAGGATCCATAAAGAACCGTAGGGTTTTCCGAGAAAAACCAGGGTACATTATCCCAAAATGTTCCATCTTCCTAGAAAAGTGGATTCGTTCCAGAAAAGTTCCAGAAGATGCTAATGGTAAGCAAGAAGATCGTTTATGAAGAAATAACAAAAAAATCATATTCTGATACATAAGAGTTATGTAGGAATCGAAATAGTCTTTTATTTTCTATTTGAAAAATAAAAATGGATTTCATTGAAGTAATAAAACTATTCCAATTTGAATAATAGTTGAGAAAGAATCGCAATAAATGCAAAGATGGAACATCTTGGATACGGTATTGAAGGAGTTGAACCAGGATTTCCAAATGGATAGGATAGGGTATTTCTATATGTGATAGAAAATCCAAATGCAAAAATTTGTCTTCTAAAAAGGGAAATATTGAATGAATAGAGCGTAAATTCTGAAACTTTGGTATTTCTTTTTCTTTCGAACAAAATAATTCCCGTAGCGAGAATGGGATTTCCACAACGATCGCAAACCCTTCAGATAGAATCTGAGAATAAAACTCGGAATAAAAATAATTTTTGTAATCCAATAATCGATCTTGGTTAGGATGATTAACCGAGTTATCCAAAAAATTCTGCTGATACATTCGAATAATTAAACGTTTCACAAGTAGTGAACTAAATTTCTTGTTATTACAACTAACAACTATTTCCACAGGTTCAGACCCATTTAATCCATAATGGTGGGCAAATGCATAAATATATTCCTGAAAGAGAAGTGGGTAGACAAATTATTGTTGACGAGATTTATGTTTTTCTGAATACCCTTCGAATTTTTCCATTTGTATTTCTACTTGAATCAGAGAGAAGAAGCATTTCTCGGTTTATGGAATGATGATACATAGTGCAATATGGTCAGAACAGGGTGTTGCATTTTTAATAGAAACCCTGGAAAGAAAGGGAGTCTAATCCACAGATCTTTTTCTGCTCCTTTTCTACCCAATTAGTTTAGGTTTGTTCTAATTAAAAAAAAAGAACAGAACAAGTTTTTTTATTTTTGCAGGCCAATTGCTCTTTTGACTTTGGAATACAGCCTCTTTATCAATATAATGCTTCTTTTACACATTCAATCCATAACATCCCTTATTCAATCCATAATCAAGAATAATTAGGATTTCTAAAAAAGAAAAAAAAGGGTCCACTCATAGGAAAACCCAACCTTTCCCCGCATCCGGCACTAATCTATTTTTAACGTCTAATTAGAGCGGGGAATCATTCCAATTAGGAAGTTCAGCTCGTTGCTTTTTATTTTACCAGAATTGGAGCCAGGCTCTATCCATTTATTCACTAGACCCAGAAAATCGTAATTTTGGATTCCATTTAAAAAAAGATTGATTTTATTACGACATGCTACTTTTCCATTCATTACCTTTGAGGATCAGTCGTGGTCTTCTAGACTCTACCAAGAGTCTGGATGAATTTGTTGTTTCATCCAAATGTGTAAAAGATCATAGTCGCACTTAAAAGCCGAGTACTCTACCATTGAGTTAGCAACCCAGATAAAAAAAATCTTAGATACGATCGAAATCCAAAAATCAATGGAATTACACCGTGCGCTTCTGTCAAAACATTGAACTAACAAGACATCAAAAGATTTTTTTTATCGACCATGAAAAACACTCAAATGCCGAAACGAACAGGTCCGGTTAAATTCCACTAAAGTAAAGTTAAAAAAAGAGCGACCCTAATCATGATGCCCAAATTCTCCTTATTTTTAGTGATTTTTATTTTATATATATATATATATATATATATATATATATATATATATATATATATATATATATATTGTATGAGAATACATGCAAGAGGAACACCCTTACCATTTGAGCGAAGTGTAGGCAGAAAAATTGAATATGGAGTGAGGATAAAGAGACCCATCTATCTACAAATTCTATTTGTTCAATAGACCTTTGTCAATGGAAATACAATGGTAAGAAAACAAATTAGATAGAAAAAGTAAATAAAATAGGGGCTTATATTGGATTGGCACGATATAATATAAATCCAAATAGGATAAAAAAAGAGGTAAATTGTGTCTAAATAATTAGACAACTAGGAATACTAATAATCTTCTCCTATCCTACTTTTTGATTCATTTAGTTCTTCAATTAACTCAAAGTACTTTCTTTTTCTTTAAAGAATTCCGCCTTCCTTAAAATATCATAAACAGTTCTTGTTGGTTGAGCACCCTTTTCAAGGAAATAGAGAATAGCTGGAACATTTAAACAAGTTTGATTCTTTATCGGATCATAAAAACCTACTTTTTGAAGATCTCTTCCTTCTCTTCGAGATTGAACATCAATTGCAACGATTCGATAGACAACTTATTGGGATAGATGTAGATAAACAACGCCCCCCTAGAAACGTATAGGAGGTTTTCTCCTCATACGGCTCGAGAAAATGATTCAAATTTCTGTCGATAATAATAGAAATTAGACTATGACGTGCATTAATTTCCTTACAGAAAAAACAAATTTCATTTATACTCATGACTCAAGTGGGCTAATTTTCGTCTTTAAACTCTTTTCTTTGTCTCATTTCGAATGAATTGACTTTTATTCCTTATTCCAATCCAACTCTGTTGTTGAGACAATTGAAAATTGTGTTTACTTGTTCTGGAATCCTTTATCTTTGATTTGTGATCCTTGGGTTTTGACATTACTTGGGAATTCCTTTTTTTTCTTTCAAAAGAGTAGCAACATACCCTTTTTTTCTTATTTCCTTCGATAAAGCATTTATCTCTTCTATAGAAATCTAATAAGAGGGATTGATTCTGATATACTTTTATTGGACTTTCTTCTTATTTTAACCTTTCGATTTATTTCTATATTAAGGATAGACTGACAAAGTTGGCCTAATTTATTAGTTTTCACTAACCCTAGATTCTTTCCCTTGATAAAAAAAATTTGTCCTCTCGAGCTCCATCGTGTACTATGTTACTTAAACCCAGCACAAATTTGGCCGGAATGAATAGAACAGGCTATGTCGAGCCAAGAGCATTTTCATTACTATGGAAAATGATGGATAGCAAAATCCACAATTGATCATGTCCTTCAAGTCGCACGTTGCTTTCTACCACATCATTTTAAACGAAGTTTTACCATAACAAACATTCCTCTTTTCATTGCAAAGTGGTATAGAGAATTGATCCAATATGGATGGAATCATGAATAGTCATTGGTTTAGTTTTTTTATACTAATTAAAACTTTCTATCTATGGAGCAATATGGATAAAAGAAAGTAAGTATTTATCCGGGAAGCCTCCGCCAAGATCCAATTTATTTAAACCCATACTAAAATTCTATCATGCGAATGAAACATAGTTTGAAAAAGACGACTAAACAAGTTTGATTAAAACATATTTATTCTTAAATTTCCACCCTCAACAGATGGCTCGAGATGATCAATCTTGAAGTTAGAAAATAAGGATTGACTCTTCCTCAATAAATAAACTATCAACCTCCAAAAAAGTTTAATTAATTTAATTACTAGAATTAGAATTCTAGTAGTAATATATTTTTTCAGTACCAAAAACAATTAACTATAATAACTAAATAAACTATTCCAATGAAAAGATTGAAAGTTTTTGGTAGTTATAGAATTCTCATACTTCTTCAACTCGAATACCAAAAGGAAGAAAAAAATATGACTAAGTGATTTTATAGTAGAGGCATATCCTGAATGTGCTTGATAGATCCCATTTTTTCATGAAGATAAAGATAGTCAATTTGACTGGACTTAAGACTTTATTATGTTTTCTGAGAAAGAATAAGATATCATTATTCTCTTTAATAAACTTTTGTCTCATACGGAATACTATATGATTTCACCGTTTGTTTCATCACAAACAATCTGGGACGGAATTATTCGAACCTCCGAGTAACGGGACCAAAACCCACTGCCTTACCACTTGGCCACGCCCCATTTCGGGTTTTATGCGACACTAATAAAAACTAGTATGTTTATTTGTTATTCGTCAATACCATTTCAATTACATAAAAAAGGAGGGATATTCTCTTGCTAGTATTCTACACATGCGGATAATATAGAATCAAAAAAATGCATTGATCATTACATAGAATTCTATTAAGATATTATATGAAAGTCAAATTTATTCCACTCTCATTTGAGAGTGCGAATACAAGGAGGTATTTTGTGTTTGGGGAAGTCCAAAGAAAAAAGATTTTGAATCTGCCTTTTCCTTCTTTCCCTTAAAAAACAACTCAAGAAAAATCCAATTATTTACTCTACAAGAATGAGATGCTTGTTATGCCTAATATACTTAGTTTAACCTGTATCTGTTTTAATTCTGTTCTTTATCCTACTAGTTTTTTCTTTGCCAAATTACCCGAAGCTTATGCTATTTTCAATCCAATCGTGGATATTATGCCTGTTATACCTCTATTCTTTTTTCTATTAGCCTTTGTTTGGCAAGCTGTTGTAAGTTTTCGATGAAATATTTAGTACTCTGTAGGCCAAATTGAATGATGTGTTCATTCCAAAAAAAATTAAAAATGGGTAAAAGCCGAGAAGTTTTAAATTTTTGTATTATGAACCTTCGATTCTAAAATTTAAATTCTTCTACATTGAATGGGTAGCTACAACAATAAATTTGGATCAGCCTTTCTACTCCCCTGCACCTAGGTTGAGTAGGTACCTACACAATACCTAACAACCTAACCCTATTTTTGTTATTGATAAGAGTGCTTATTATAAAAGAATTCTTGCAATTTTTTTCAAGAATTCTTTTTTGCATTTTTAGGTATAAAAAAACCATCCTAGTGGATCCGTGTGGTAAGGAAAAACTGGTAATCTATTCCTTAAAAAAATCTTGGAGATTATGTAATGCTTACTCTCAAACTTTTTGTTTATACAGTAGTGATATTCTTTGTTTCACTCTTTATCTTTGGATTCTTATCTAATGACCCAGGACGGAATCCTGGACGCGAGGAGTAAAAATTCAGTTTTTTTCTTATTGGATTTGTTTCGTACATTTATCTATGAGAAAATCCGGGGGTCAGAATTCTTTCCAATTCGAAAGTCCCAAATGATCCAAGGGAGCGGAAAGAGAGGGATTCAAATCCTCGGTACAAAAAAATTGTACAACGGATTAGCAATCCGCCGCTTTAGTCCACTCAGCCATCTCTCCACGTTCCAAAGCAAAAGGTTTCCATGATATGGTATAGGCAAGAAATAAGAAATAACAGTTGCAAGAAACCCTTTTTTCTTTCAAAAGTCTATAAAAATTATATTTCCAATTCCATTTTAAGTATATTCTTTTTTCTTAATGTTAATAAAAAAAGAAGAAAATTCTTGTTTTTTTCTTTCTAAAATTTGATATTGGCCGAGAGACAATCAAATAGATTTTCTCTTTAGCGGGCATTTCCATATAGGACTTGTTATAATTATAATAAACAAGCAGTTTATATAAAAATGCTTTTTTTGTCGATTATTTATCAAGAAAGCAAAAAGGGTTCTTATCAAATCCACCATAAAATTGGAAAGAAGCATAAAGTAAGTAGACCTGACTCCTTTAATGATGCCTCTATCCGCTATTCTGATATATAAATTCGATGTAGATGAAATTGTATAAGCGATTTTTTTTATTTCCTTAGACTTAGACCGCACAAGACAAGAATTTTTCGCTATTTACGATTTCATATTCTTGTTACTAGATGTTCTATAGGAATAAGAAGAAATGCAACTCCTTTGCGCTACACATAAAATTGGATTTTGAAGGTCCATTTTTTCAGAATCCGCTATTTTAGTTATTCCACCCATGCAATAGAGAGGGAATGGGAAAAGAAGGGTTACTTTTACTTTCATTTTTCCCTTAAAAGATAGACTTTGAAATAGGAGTCTTGGAATAATGCTGAATTCAAAGGTTTATTTCTTTCTATAGTATAAGAAAAACAATTTATTTCTATTTCTATAGTATAAGAAAAACAAATAGTATAAGAAAAACAAATCGAATCAAATTCATGGATTTACCACGACCTCGGTTGTGACAGTGACTCCATAGATAAAAATGGGAAATTTCTCTCTTTAAGACCATTGAAAAAGGGCATTGAACGAGAAAGAAATCGTCCACAGATAATAAAACTATCATATGCCTTGGAAAGTGATATGAGGTGCTCGGAAATGGTTGAAGTAATTGAATAGGAGGATCACTATGACTATAGCCCTTGGTAGAATTCCTAAAGAAGAAAATGATCTATTTGATACTATGGATGACTGGTTACGAAGGGACTGTTTTGTTTTTGTAGGATGGTCTGGCCTATTGCTCTTTCCTTGTGCTTATTTCGCTTTAGGGGGTTGGTTTACAGGGACAACTTTTGTAACTTCTTGGTATACCCATGGATTGGCTAGTTCCTATTTGGAAGGTTGTAATTTCTTAACCGCTGCAGTTTCTACCCCTGCCAATAGTTTAGCACACTCTTTGTTGCTACTATGGGGGCCCGAAGCACAAGGAGATTTTACTCATTGGTGTCAATTAGGCGGTCTATGGACTTTTGTAGCTCTCCACAGGGCTTTTGCACTAATAGGTTTCATGTTACGCCAATTTGAACTTGCTCGGTCTGTTCAATTGCGGCCTTATAATGCAATCTCATTCTCTGGTCCAATTGCTGTTTTTGTTTTTGTATTCCTTATTTATCCACTGGGGCAATCTGGTTGGTTCTTTGCGCCGAGTTTTGGCGTAGCAGCGATATTTCGATTCATCCTTTTCTTTCAAGGATTTCATAATTGGATGTTGAACCCATTTCATATGATGGGAGTTGCCGGAGTATTAGGTGCGGCTCTGCTATGCGCTATTCATGGAGCGACCATAGAAAACACGATGATGCATCACTTGAAAGCGTCCATTTCTGTGACCAAATGTCGTTGTCGTCTCATATCAGATATGCTGATGGAGAATTACTCTCGTTCCATACCGGCCTGTTGTGGATAGTGCGTGTTGATATCACTCTCGTATATTCTTGAAGTCGTGTGCATTCGCACCGGCTAGATATATAACATTTTTTCTTTGTATAAGAGTCGGCTTGCACAAAACAATTGAAACAACTTTAAATATATTGGTAGACGGTACAAAAGCCACGAAAGTAATTTGGAACTAATGAAACCAAAAAACATGTAATTTTCTAAATGAATTAATGTAATTTGGTCTATAAACATGACAACTAATTAGGCTTCTATACAAACGACTGAACAAATATGTAGGTGGCAAGATATTGGTTGGGAATAGTACTAAAAACAAACCTTATGATTTTTTTTGGAGATGATGCCATCAACATGCAACGGTAATCAAAGGTAAGATCGCGAGTACATGCTTAAGATTTTAACTATATTTATCAAAAATAAGCACCTCTCACACATCATTTTTGCATTGAAGTTTATAAGTGTGATACGACATAAATCACTCATTAATGAGATCCCGCGTCTGGTTGCAAATGGCAGAGGTTATCTTTAAGAGTTATTTGGTGATAATGATGACCTCCAACACGTACAATGTTTAGAAGTGTGACAACTAAAATGTCAATTTGAATGCTTGGAAAGAGCCTCACTAAAAAATAATATCAAGGAGCCAGCTATGTGGAGGATACGATGGGACATAAGGAGAACTATGGTTTTACAGGTCACACACTCGGGGTGCATGCCACAGTAGTGACTCCATTAACGCCATTCCGAGCCTCTTTCGAATGCTGCTTCTTTTCACCAACGTGCCCTGGCTTGCAATGGACCACCGATATGAGACTCTACAAGCTAAAGTTTCTTTCATGTTGTGTGCCATCTGGTTGTGCAAGCAAAAGGTAGAGTGCACAAATATTGTATGCTCAAAAATTCTACAATACTTATTCAAATGTTAAAAAAATATCTTTGATTTGCCATGAATATTAAAATGTTTCAAAATTGAATATGTACTATACCTGGTTTGTTCAAATCAAGCATTTCTTCTAACAAAAATAACAAAATATAAAAATTGGCATAACTCTTGTTGAAATTGGACATGTATTTTTTTACGACCAGAAATATGAGAAATTCTACTACAATATACAAAAATAATTTTAATACCAGCTGAAATCAACTCACCTATCAGCAATATTTTAGCATTAGTGAGGGCCTATTTACACAAATGCTTAACTATCAGATATAGTGAATCAACTCAACTGAACAACATTTTATAGGGGATTTATGATATACTGTTCTTATGCATACTATTTTCTCAACAAAAAAGTACCTTAAAACTAATTTCGATGAATGGTAATAATGATAGTGAAATGTCTTAGGCTTACTGTCTGGACATTAGCTAATGATATCAGGTCCGACAAATGAGTCATTCTAAATTCTAATGCGATGATACAACATGGACACTAGTGACAAAGATTAATTAAATGGAAAGCACCATTCTTTGCATCAGATATTCACATAAGAGTACGTACCGAAGGAATCACAATTCACACATGCACAATGTAGAGGCATCAACTTCTTCGATAGAAGGTTTTTGTTGAGAGTGAAGGTTGGGATGATCCAAAACCATGGCCATTTTTTATGAATGAAGCATTGCTGCATCGAGATGTTTTCAAGATACTAGTAGTTCTTTCGGCAATATGGTGAGCAAGAAGGAAGGTGATTCACAAAAATGAATTCCAAAGTTTGCTGGCCACATTCAATTTTATTTAAAAAAATAGCTAATTCGGGAACATGGATTTTTTGCTCTGTGGAGCATATGCTCCACAATGAACAGTAAAATCAAAATAAATAGTAAATAAATTCAAAATTCTAATATTTTCTGTAGATATTCATGTTAGTGTAGCAAATGTTCCTCACCATTTTCATGCGATACGGGATAGCAGTCCTTCGTCGGTGAAAAAAACAAAATTAAGTGTAACATTTGGAGGTAACATGGCATTTGACTTTTTTTGCAGATGTCACAATGGTTAACTTTTTCCCCTAAAAATTTGCAGGAAGCATTCGGGTGTGAGAATGAACACATCTATTTTTTCAGTTTCTTTTGACATTTGTAAAATCCATTTTTGGCACACAGGAGCATGTGCTCCCTAGAGCCAAATTGAATATCCGCTAATTTGGAGATGGTCCCTGCATGGAAGAACTCTTATGTTCCATCTACAACAAGTCTTAGGATGGGCCAAAATTTCCAACAGATAACTGAGCCAAATCCATCTGGGTCTGGGCTTGCATTTAGGTCCATATTTGCAAAGGAGTCATAAATCTCCTGTCCAGAAAAGGGTTTATCGGGGGTTGAAAGTTTTGGAGTGAGTGCAGGGCTAGAGGTCCAAGAGATTGAACTTCCAACTAGCGGAGAAAGTGGTGCCAAGGATGGAGGCAAAAAGGCTGGTTAGGAAATAGGGCCCTTATTTGTCTTGTTACCTGAAGGACCCTCAACCTCGGCTCCAAAAAACCTTCGGCATATTTCCCTTCAAAATTGTCCTACAAAAACACTTGCCAAACTTCTCATCAATTGGATTAAAAATGTTCATTCAGCTACTAGTTCATCCTGATCAAACTGGTTTTCTCTCTGGCTGGACTATCTCTAAATAGTTTCTTCACCCAACATATATTCTTCATGTTGCAATAGAACAAAGGCCTCAACTTTCGGAGTTAAATTGGATTTTAGTGAAGCGTTCGATCTGATATGTTGGTCATCTTTTTTTAATCCTATGTTCTCATGGCTTCCCTGACAAATGGATAGCTTGGATCCAATCTCTTTATCTTTCCACCAGCAAAACAACAATCCTTCTTAATGGAGTTCATGGCCCTTGGTTCCAATGCCGAAATGGATTCCATCAAAGCGACCCTCTCTTCCCTTTCCTTTTTATTATATTCGTCAATGTGCTTCAAAGACTGATCATAAAGGCATGTCGAGATGGCCTCCTCTCTCACCAAATCACACCTACGTGACACTGCCATGTTCTAAAAATTGCATACTACACATTAATCATTATTAACGTTGATCTTGATGGCTCAAAAAAATATGCGTATCATGTGTGATGACTTCACCTTAGCAACTGGCATCTCGACCAACTTTGAAAAACCTACCTTTGTCCCTCTTAACCTCGAACCTAACCAAGACGATGCCATGGCAGCTGATCTAGGCACCAATATTGCGGCCTCCCCACATAAGTACCTAAGTCTCCCCCTCTCTCCACACAAACTTCCCGCTACGTCCTTTCAGCTAGATATTGATCATTGCGACATCTACCTTGCCGGCTGGTGCACCCTTTTACTATCACGCGACGGACGTATCAACCTCCTCTCCATCGTTCTTGGCGGTCTCCCTACCTACTTCATGCTTGGTTCACACTTTCAGAAACGTTCTCAAGGAGATAGAAAAATGTAGGCAGATCTTCTTCCGGTCAAATGATGCTTCGTTCCCGTGGGGGGAGGATGTCTGGTAGTGTACGACCGAGTGTGCGTGCCTAAAGAAGCTGGAGGCCTTGAAGTTAAAAATTACAAGCACAATTTTTTTGCCTTATGTTGAACTTTGCTTTCAAATTCCTACACTCCAAAATATGCCATGAAGGATTGGATTCTTAACCACCCTCCACATCACATAGGTCTAGGTAAAAATGCTTCCTTCCTTGGCAAGACAATTTTCAAACACCTAAAGGCTCTTAGAGAAAGTTCCCGAGTGTCAACTAGAGATGCTTTATCAACTTTCTTCTGGCTAGATACATGGGTTCTTCCTGAGCCCCTTTGCATTGCATACACTGCCTTGTTCACCCACCATACAAAACCCACCCCTCTCATAAGTATTATATTGATGGATGGGATTGATCTAGGCCTGCATAGTCGACTAGCCTTAACTTCTTTCGGTGAACATGCTTCCTTGAGACTTTTGTTGCAGGGTGTGCCACTTGTTGATGCTATGTATACTCGCACGCTCCTAAATGGAGTGGCTTTCAGCAGCAAAGGAGCTTATGAGGCCTTGGGATCTCAGCTTTCAAACCAAAACTTGTCATTCATTTGGGAATCACGTGTGCCAAGAAGGGTTCAAATGTTTGTGCATTTATTCTACCTCGAGTGGCTAAACACCTGGGAAAATCTACACCACAAAAAGTTGCTCAATTCAGCCATCTACACATTGGCTATCGAGGACATGGCTCATTTGTTCTTCACTTGCCTCGCAGCTAGCAGAAATTGGCCTGCTCTTGCTATATACCCAATTTTCTCACTGATCAGCGCCATATGGTCCAGTCCACTGCCCAATGGACTCAATGTGATGTTTTGGACTTCTATTTTTTCATAGGCATTTGGAAAGTTTGCGATTCAAGAAACTCCAAGGTGTTTACAGATGTTGATCTCCCCCCTAATGTTCTAATCCCCAATATGATCTCTGACCTCACCGTTTGGTCTAATCGCCTAAGGCAAGCAAACCTAATGTAGTCTGATGGCCTGTGGTATGCTTTTATATCTTGTCGCATGTCTTGACTCTTGTAAAAATAACTGAAATATATTCAGGTCTCCCCCCCCCTCGTGTAGTTTCAAAGAAAAAACTACACTGAGTCAATGAGAAGAATGGGTATGTGGTTACCCCCCCCCCCCCCCCAATGTGGGAATGTCTAAAATCAACGTGGATGGAAGATAAAGGAGGTAGCTATTGGAGCAGTGTGCCATGATTATATAGGAAACGACGGTACGACATTGTGCAATGAGGAGTTGTCACTTGCCTCACACCTGCATCTTCGTAAGGTACACATCTCAACTTACTTTGAGGAGGTGGTGCGGGCCATACAGTGTACTTCTTAAGGAGCTTCAAGAGAAACGATCTTGCCCGTACCAATATAGTGAAGATTGTTTAATACATGTTTGAACATTTTTCAAAAATGTTATGTGCAAACATTTTGTTAATTGTTGAAATTTTTTATAAATGGCACAAACCATTTTTTTATATGTTATGCACATTTTTCTAAAAATGCACGAACAAAATTTTGCATTTCATGAATATATTTTTTAAATGTTGTCAACATATTTTTAAATTGGCAAACATTTTTTAATAACATGAATAATTTTTGGAATGTTCCAATTTTTTTTATAAATTACCATAACACTTTTTTGTTTTCATGAATGTTTTTTTAAAGGTGTTGAACATTTTTAAACTTGTGACTATTTTTTAATACATTATGAACATCTTTAAAATATGATGAACATTTTCAAATTACATGGCTAATATTTTTAATAATACATGAATATTTTATAAATAATGGTAACTTATTTTAATCACACAGCGAACATTTTTCAAACAGAAGGTAAAGTCTTTTTAATTGCAGTTTTATATAATATAGGAACATTCTTCTTAAATTTTACTAATCTATTTGTTAGAACATTTCAAAAGGAATGAAAAAGAAAAGGAGGAGGAAAAAGAAAAAGAAACAACACGTAAGGTTCGTGCTTACGCGTGTAGTGTGTGATAGGTCACATAGGTGTACGTGCTTATTGGCCTGACCCATTTAAGGAGGCTCGTCAGGTGATGGCGCATTCGGTCTTGCTACAGGCGAGACTTAGACGCACCATATCTATGTCGGTTGGAAGCCCTAGCCTGTCGTGAAGGGCTAATTACCCTTGAAGAGGATCTACATGACCACAATTGTGATAGCCTCTAACTACAAAACCGTGGTTGATGATATCAAGCAAGGTACAAGGGAAAGCTACGACACCATCATCAGACAAATCCAGAGTCGCTCTTGAGCGTTACAATTTTGTTCGTGACCATAGAAACATCAATTTCGAGGTTCATATATAACCTTGCAAAGCACGCCGCTACTCTAAGGGGAGGCTGTTATGTCTGGTTGGGTCTCCCCTATGATCCAATTATTCTACATATATATAAACATTCTATCTTCTACATAAAGCGTGTTTTGCCGGAAAAAAAATCTATGGCTAACAGATGCTTACTCAAAGAAGTCTAAACAATTAACCTGCAATATGAACAACTCAAGGTGTCACTATAAGATTGGTTGTGTGAAGAGTAGTCCTCGAGGATGCATGGGTGGTGACGAACTCCGTTTAAGAAATTAAGATGGATTAAACAGAGTCCATGTTATCCAGGTCAAACTAAAGGTTGAATATGAATGCAACAATGAGTACACACATACTAGAAAGTGGGAAAATACTGTTAAGAAATAAGAGAGAATATAATCATATACTTAGTGAAGCTTTTGTTTGCTCTTATCATCACTTTTGGATAGAGTAGTACAAGAGCTTAACTCCAGCGTCAAACGGATTTCAAAATACATTTTCTAAAATAGGCATGTCTATATTAATAATTATAAACTCAAAGCGTACAATCCGGTGTATAAGCATGAGGATATGATCGGCTTATGCTATTGTGATATGAAGCGCATTTACTTCTTACCTACTGTAGTGACTCGTTCTCAGCATCAACAATTTAATTAGTGATATCAGGCAAGTTCCTCTATATATGTGTATTGTTCCTAGCCACCTGCAACTTTATATACACTTGTAGCTAGTTTAACCACAGAATGCTTGATCCAGCTGATGTAATGGATGAAACTCATCTTGATGAGATACAAGAGGCACCGGGATAGATTTTGTGAGAGTGGTAATCTATTTATTGGTAATTTACTGTTGGGGGACAACAAAAGTTGGATGAAAACGCGTGGAGGGGTTGACCACGTCAGGGAGAGCAGGGGCCATAGAATTGGAAGCGGTTATTTTGTGGGCGCTTTTGTGCAAATTATGGACTACACGTGGCGGTAGTCAAAGTCTCGCATAGGCCAGTCAGCGTGGGTCCAAAGTCAATAGTCAAAAAGAGGCATGTAGTAACATAGCTAGTTACTGTAACATCACACATATCAAGACAAGATAAGTCTATAACCTAGTAAATAATGTGTTGCATGACACTACACATATATTGCTCTCCACTATAGAGGTAGTGACATAGAGTAGCAATATATGCTTGTGTAACTACCTATTGTGACTAGTCTTAAGGAGTTTTAAGAGAAACGTTCTGAGTTTCATGTGGTGCAAGTTCACCACGAGCGTCGGGTGCTCAACAGGGAAGCTCATAGTGTGGGAAAGGCAGCGTTTGTGCTGCCTGTAGGTGCAGGGCATATATATATGTAGGGTTACTGGAACTCCCGGGCAGTGTATTCTTTTTTTTTTTTTTGAGAATACCGGACATTGTATTCTTGACGTTGATGTATAATTAATAAAGCCCGCGCTTACCTTAAAAAAGATGATGACACTAAATTGTTGAAAAAACATGGTGACACTACTAAACGACCATATACTATACCGCAAGTTTTTTTATGGTGGGGTGGGGGTGGGGGGGGGGGGGGGGGGGGGATTAATATAGCCCAAGTCATGTTTTTTGGGAAAAGTCTATAATCATGTTACTGACAACGATCGTAGTGCATATGAAATTCACGCGTTTGTGTATATGTCAAATCGAACATTTCTGCCGAGGAACAAATTACAAGATAGTGCTGCAAGCCGTGTACTACACACGTGTTCGTGGTCAGCTAGACCTTGGGACGATATGTGCCCTTCTCTCAAGGAAAAAGAAGGAATAATATACGGCAGAACAACAAGCATACAAGTTATTACAAGTAGTTTTTTTTTTCATTCCAGATGACAAAAGCTAGTCCAGTATTTCGGCTTAATTCATTGAATATTCGAGAATGGAACACACCAAGGATATAGTGCATGTTCTTACAGGAAAGGTGAAACCTCAGTGTGTACATGATTTTGACCATCTGGATCAGGATCAAACGACTAAGACCAATGCATGCATATGATCTGACGAGCGAGCTATATATACATCTAGCTTTTCTGCTGATATATAGATGCGCAGATGCATCGACATTGTAGCCTGTAGGCCAACCGGGTCAGGTATCGACCAGCACCGTGAAAAGTATGTGTACATCCCCCTCTGGATGATTAATGAGAAAAGCCATGCAAGTGCTTGAATGATACTTGTACATACATATCTGCCGGCCTGCAGCGCCGTACAAACTACAAAGCAAAACAAAATGGAGTGACGATCGATTGAAAAAACAAAGTAAAAAGGTCAATACATAGTCAGCTGAACAGTTGCTGCACTCGATGAGGGTTGCATATGAACTTAGACAGTTAAGGAGGCTAAGATTCATTAGTATCGAGAATGTTGTTTACACGCCGGGGATCAAATCTACTTTACATATACTTACCATGCATTCACAAGGACACAGATTATGCCAAACGTACGTACAAAAGTACTGTGTAGATCTTGGAGTACTCCCTACCATCATCGCTAGCTGCTTGTACATACCATCACATGCATGATGCGGTTAATTTGTATAAGAATCTAAAGCAACAAACCCAGAGAGAGAGAGAGAGAGAGAGAGAGAGAGAGAGAGAGAGAGAGAGAGAGAGAGAGAGAGAGAGACGGTCATGCTTGGCTCCTCGCACGCCATCCGCGGTAGAGCCAACGCTGGGTTTGGAGAGTTGGCAGCTACGCGAGTGGCATACAGGGAGCCAGGCATATCCCATTGTTTTCACCTCTTCCTGCCTGCCGAACCTTCACCTACCTCCCCACCCAGAAGCTGCATTGAACGGCGTCAGTCATCCATGCATCGACCTCCGCACTCACAAACGAGCCTGCACCCCTCTCAATGCTGACCCGACCTCTCAAAACACTCTACATTGTGCGTGTGGATGGATGACACTACTGATGGAGAGGAGACAGAGGTGTCTAGTGAGAGAAAGAGAGCTCGGTAGGGGCATCTGGTGTTGGTGAGCGTCTAAAGGGAGGAGGAAGAAGACTGAAGGAGGAAGTAGCGTCTGAAGGGCTAGCTTAATTGTACGCAGCACGCAGCCCCCTATAAATAGCTGGGAACCGCGGCACCTCCTCCTCCTCCTCCTCAGACTCGGGTGCCCTAGCTAGCTAATCCCTCTCATGCACACACACAAACCCTAGCTAGTATTATCTCTCACTCACTCACTCACATATGAGAGATGATGACATGACACAACGCAGGCAAAGGGAGCGCAGCCCACACACACATGCACGCACATTGCACGCTCATCCAGGGCGTGGGCGTAGTCCAGTCCATATATACACGCACAAGCAGCATGATTACAAGGGGCGGAATAAAGGTGCACGGCGCTATGCACCAAGCGGGCCGAGAGAAAAAAACCCTAGCCAGACACGGCCCTAGCTGGCTGGCACAGTGTCAGGTACCCCTCCCTCCAACCTCTCTCTCTCACCTCTGTCCTCCTGTTAACAGTAGTAATATCTCTCTGGCTGGCTGCTGGCTGTGCCGGGGTGGCGACATGCACGCCAGGACGTCACAGCAAGGAAATGCATATAGTAGAACAGCACAAGAAATATATGCTCCCTTGGCTGCCTGAGAGAGAGAGGCTTTGCGACGGGGTGGCTTTCTCTCTGAGACAGACGGGGGGTTTGGCGCGCAGCGCTTGGCGGGGAGCCGGATTCCCCTGCGCCCTCGCGTGGTGGACCAGGACCAAGCCGCCCGCTCTCGGGCTCTCCCGGGCAACCGTGCTCTGCCTTTTCAACAACCGTGTGTGCCTGCACCTGCACCTGCACCCAGCCCCTCCCCGTGACCATGCATGCACGAGCACCACGACGCCCCTCTCTTTTCACCTTTACGTGCGTCGCCTTGCGACCCAAAGTTGATACGACCCATCGAATCCATCGACGGGTACGTGATGGGCGCAAGGGATATATGTAAATATTCTTCATCCATCCTCGGCTAGCTCGTTTTGGATTCCAACGTTAACTTGTACCACTAGTATGTATATCTGTGTACTTCACTCGCATCGTTTACTTGTCATATATTCGCATGTATGGTTTGCTGGTCAAATATTCGGCTATAACTGTACTTGACTCACACCGCTCTGGCATAGTGGCATGTCTTCCTGGTCAAATATTTGGCCTCTGGTGGTCAGAATTAGTTAAGGTTACTACTTAATTAGTTAGCAAGGACAACCGTAGTCCGGATGACTTTTCACCTCGCACTAGAGGCCAAATATCTCATATATTCATCTTCAATCATGACAGTACACGAACACTAAAAATAATATAAATTACATCCAGATTCATAGACTAGCTATCGACGACTACAAGTATTGAAACGAGCCGAAGGTATGCAGCCGTCATCGCCCCTCCCTTACTAGAGTCGGACAAAAATTATTGTACTAGTCAGTCAGGAAGTCGTCGTGCTAAGACCATATAGGACTAGCGCACCAAAACAACACCGTCGCTGATGAAGAGTAGTGTAGATCGGAAGAATTCAGACTGAAGACACACGAACGCAGACGAACGAAAACAGATCCGAGCAAATTCATCAAAGGCAGAAACGCTGAAGATACACCATCACACGCCTACCGACGATAAGATGCATCACCGGAACGGGGTTAGGCAGGAAGAGGAACCCTAACTTTTTAGGGAGGAGCTAGGCGGCTACGTGAGCCCCGCTGTTCTTCCGTTGTCTCACGGTCGTGAAGCACTGATACTTGCAAATATTACTGTGGTGTTCGGAACAAGCGAGGGCACACGTAAATTAACAGTTGGGTCAAATATTTTGTCCAACTGCAACATGAGTCTTGAAACTTGAACCGTACCGTTCGTACCACGTAGCACAGTGATTTAGTGGTACAGATTCACGCGACGGAGAGCAACGTCTCGACCGCAAGCGTCCACGGAGAGGGCACGAACGAGAGAGAGAACGTAGCTGTCCGGCGCACGCGCGCGCGCGAGACGAGCACAAGCCGACAGCAGCAGCGACATATGCGCATCACGTGCCGTGACCACCAGACCACACCACCACAGAGGCCGGCCGGCCGGCCAGCGCCACATGGCATCTCGTCCCATCGTGGTACGTATTACGCTACGGCCGTGGGGGTTTTGCTCGCTCGCCGGCTCTCGCCACGCCCCGTGCGTGCCCCGGTCGCGAGCGCGCGCGCGCGCACGCCGGCCGGTCTACGTGCGCGCACCGCGGACCATGCGTGCACGCGCGCGCTGGGCTACGGATTCCGGGGGCGTTGTTGCATGCGTTGCGTCCGAGCGCGGGCCGCCGAGGATTCGATCGCTGTGGGAGATTCGCGGTGGCCGCTACGCAACAAGCGCGCCCAACGGCAAGGAGAGCCCCCAAAAATGATTGACCTACGTAAAACATCTACCTACCCTTATGAAACCCCCTTCCACCCTTAACTAAACATCCGTCTGAATTTTAGGGTGGGCCAGGCGAATCCACTAAACCCCAATTAAAATAATCTTTTTTAAATACGCATAAGCATGTGTATTATATATTGAAGACGAAGCGTCAATGAAGCCGGACACAACGCCAATCACAAGGATTAGGGTAACTCCAATGCGTCGATGCGTTTGGTCCGGGCATGTTTGTTTGGGTTGAAACGGACGAAAACACCGGCCCAACACGCCGACGCAAATCCAAATCTCGTTCGCTCATTGTCTATGCGGACGCATTTCTGGCCCAAATTTGTGTCCGCATGGACACAAGACGGACGCGCCATGCACCCCCTCGGTGTCCGCCATGGGCCCGCGTGTCGGACACCCAACTGCCCCACGCGGTCGTAAGCAATGTCGTCACCTAATTCGGACCCGCATGGTAGCGGCTGGAAGCATCAAGAGTCCACTCTTTAAAAATGTTAAGCGTGTTGGGGGGCTCATCAACTTCTCCTCCACTCTCGTCCACATCTAGCCACACTTGTTCCCTCGCCGCGACACAAACCCTAGCCCTAGCCGTAGCGGGCTTCTTCGGCAAAGGAAAGAGCAAGGCCAAGCAGGACGAGGCCAGCTCATCACACGGACCAGCAAGATGGGCGTTGGTGCCAACGGCGGGAAGGGTGCGCCAGCCACGGGACGTCTATACATCATAGTATCACGTGTGGTACGACCGGAAGTATCGCGCCCCGCTATTGTGGCACGACGTGAACCTCCTCAATGGCTGGCACCTGGACCCCCACCGCATCCCGGTACCTATGGTGTCGCGGTCCATGCCAAACATGCCCTCCTGACGCCGGAGCAGCGTTGTGACACGCCATACGGGCCAAACTCCCTCAAATGGGACTTCTGGTTCGCTACCGAGCACGGCGTGTGCCGTCGCGACACCGTCTAGCCGACTTTGCACCGCCGCCCCTGGTGGTAACGTAGGAAGATGAGGAGGCGGAGGCAGCATACCGGGCCCCACTAGAGGAGGTGCTCCAGCGTGCCCTCGAAGAGATCCAACGCAAGGAGGACGCGCGCTGGCCTGACAATGGCATGGAAGAGGCACTCTAGATGTCGGTGGGGGGGGGGGGGGATGCGTCAACCTTCTGTAGGGAATCGTTGCATGGAAAACAAAAAAAACGTATGAGATAACGAATTCACCCAAGATCTAATCAACTAGATGCTAGCAACGAGTGGGAGTAAATTTACATACCCTTGTAGACCGAGCAGAAATGTTCTAACGAACATGGTTGGTCTGGTCATTATTTCTCCAATCCAGTCAAGCACCGTATGAATGACACCTTCGAGATATGCACACGTACGGCTCGGTGACGTCTCCTTCTTCTTGATCCAGCAAGCAAGAGGGAGAGGTAGATGGGATCTAGGCCAGCAGCACCATATTTTTGTGGTGGGGTTATGGTGTAACTTCTGCAGGGCTTCGCCAAGCTTTTGCGGAGAGGTGGGAGGAGTACCACGAGGAGGGCCTCATACGTCTCTGATACGTGCATTTTGCATCATGATTTTTTGTTGATATTTATTGCATTATGGGTTGTTATTACACATTATGGTACAATACTTATGCCTTTTCTCCCTTATTTTGCAAGATTTACATGAAGAGGGAGAATGCCGACAGCTGGAATTCTGGACCAAAAAGGAGCAAATCTGAGAGACCAATTCTGCACAACTCCAAAAGTCCTAAAAATTTACGAAGAATTGTTTCGGAATATACACAAAATATTAGGCGAAGAAATACCAGAGGGGGACCCACCAGGTGTCCACAAGCCTGGGGGCGTGCCCTACCCCCGGGCACGCCCCTAGGGCTTGTGGGCCCCCTGGCAGGTCCCCGGTGTCCATCTTTTGCTATATGAAGGGTTTTACCTGGAAAAAGGCATAAGGAAGCTTTCGGGATGAAGCGCCGCCGTCTCGAGGTGAAACTGAAGGAAATATGCCCCAGAGGCAATAATAAAGTTAGTATTTATATTTCCTTATATCATGATAAATGTTTATTATTCATGCTAGAATCGTATTAACCGGAAACTTAGTACATGTGTGAATATATAGACAAACGGAGTGTCACTAGTATGCCTCTACTTGACTAGCTCGTTAATCAGAGATGGTTAAGTTTCCAAACCATAGACATGAGTTGTCATTTGATTAACGAGATCACATCATTAGAGAATGATGCGATTGACTTGACACATCCGTTAGCTTAGCACGATGGTCGTTTAGTTTGTTGCCATTGCTTTCTTCATAACTTATACATGTTCCTATGACTATGAGATTATGCAACCCCCGAATACCGAAGGAACACTTAGTGTGCTATCAAATGTCACAACATAATTAGGTGACTATAAATATGCTCTACAGGTGTCTCCGATGGTGTTTGTTGAGTTGGCATAGATCGAGATTAGGATGTGTCACTCCGTGTATCAAAGAGGTATCTCTGGGCCCTCTCGGTAATGCACATCACTATAAAGTGACTAATGAGTTAGTTACGGGATGTTGCATTACAGAACAAGTAAAGAGACTAGCCGGTAACGAGATTGAACTAGGTATTGAGATACCGACGATCGAATCTCGAACAAGTAACATACCGATGACAAAGGGAACAACGTATACTGTTATGCGGTTTGACCGATAAATATCTTCGTAGAATATGTAGGAGCCAATATGAGCATCCAGGTTCCGCTATTGGTTATTGACCGGAGATGAGCCTCGATCATGTCTACATAGTTCTCGAACCCGTAGGGTCCGCACGCTTAACGTTCGATGACGATCGGTATTATGAGTTTATGTGTTTTGATGTACCGAAGGTAGTTTGGAGTCCCGGATGTGATCACAAACATGATGAGGAGTCTCGAAATGGTCGAGACATAAAGATTGATATATTGGAAGGCTATGTTTGGACATCAGAAGGGTTTCGGATGAGTTTGGGTATTTACCGAAGTACCGGGAGGTTACCGGACCCCCCCCCCCCCCGGGGAGTCAATGGGCCTTAATGGGCCTTAGTGGGAGAGGGGAGGAGGCGGCCAAGGTGGGCCCCCCCAAGCCCAATCCGAATTGGGAGGGGGCCGGCCCCCCTTTCCTTCTCTCCCTCTCCCTCTTCCTTCTTCTCCTACTCCAACTAGGGAAGGGGGGAAACCTACTCCTACTAGGAGTAGGACTCCCCCCCTTGGGTGCACCATGAGAGGGCCGGCCCTCCCCTCCTTCACTCCTTTATATACGGGGGAGGGGGGCACCCCATAGACACACAAGTTGATTTTTTAGCCGTGTGCGGTGCCCCCCTCCACAGAATTCCACCTCGGACATATCGTTGTAGTGCTTAGGTGAAGCCGTGCATCGGCAACTTCATCATCACTATCATCACGTCGTCGTGCTGACAAAACTCTCCCTCGGCCTCAGCTAGATCAAGAGTACGAGGGACATCACCGAGCTGAACGTGTGCAGATCACGGAGGTGTCGTGCATTCGGTACTTGATCGGTTGGATCGCGAAGATGTTCGACTACATCAACCACGTTTCATAACGCTTCTGCTTCCGGTCTACGAGGGTACATAGACATTCTCTACCCCTCTCGTTGCTATGCATCTCCTAGATAGATCCTGCGTGATCATAGGATTTTTTCTGAAATACTGCGTTCCCCAACAGTGGCATCTGAGCCAGGTCTATGCGTAGATGTTATATGCACGAGTAGAACACAAAGGAGTTGTGGGCGTGATTATATACATATTGCTTGCCGTCACTAGTTGATTCTTGATTCAACGGTATTGTTGGATGAAGCGGCTCAGACCAACATTACTCGTACGCTTACGCGAGACTGGTTCTACCGATGTGCTTCGCACACAGGTGGCTAGTGGGTGTCTGTTTCTCCAACTGTAGTTGAATCGGTTTCAATGAATAGGGGTTCTTCTGAAGATCAAAAAGCAATCACTATACTATGTTGTGGTTTTGATGCGTAGGTAAGAACGGTTCTTGCTCGAAGCCCATAGCAGCCACGTAAAACTTGCAACAACAAAGTAGAGGACATCTAACTTGTTTTTGCAGGGCATGTTGTGATGTGATATGGTCAAGACGTGATTATATAAATTGTTGTATGAGATGACCATGTTTTGTAACACAGTTATCGGCAACTGGCAGGAGCCATATGGTTGTTGCTTTATTGTATGAAATGCAATCGCCATGTAATTGCTTTACTTTATCACTAAGCGGTAGTGATAGTCGTAGAAGCAATAGTTGGCGAGACGACAATGATGCTTCGATGGAGATCAAGGTGTCAAGCCGGTGACGATGGTGATCATGACGGTGCTTTGGAGATGGAGATTAAAGGCACAAGATGATGATGGCCATATCATATCACTTATATTTGATTGCATGTGATGTTTATCCTTTATGCATCTTATTTTGCTTAGTTCAACGGTAGCATTATAAGATGATCTCTCACTAAATTTCAAGGTATAAGTGTTCTCCCTGATTATGTACCGTTGCTACAGTTCGTTGTGCCAAGACACCACGTGATGATTGGGTGTGATAAGCTCTACGTTCACATACAACGGGTGCAAGCCAGTTTTGCACAAGCAGAATACTCGGGTTAAACTTGACGAGCATAGCATATGTAGATATGGCCTCGGAACACTGAGACCAAAAGGTCGAGCGTGAATCATATAGTAGATATGATCAACATAGTGATGTTCACCATTGAAAACTACTCCATCTCACGTGATGATCGGACATGGTTTAGTTGATATGGATCATGTGATCAATTAGATGATTAGAGGGATGTCTATCTAAGTGGGAGTTCTTAAGTAATATGATTAATTGAACTTTAATTTATCATGAACTTAGTACCTGATAGTATTTTGCATGTCTATGTTGTTGTAGATAGATGGCATGTGTCGTTGTTCCGTTGAATTTTAATGCGTTCCTAGAGAAAGCTAAGTTGAACGATGATGGTAGCAATTACACGGACTAGGTCCGTAACTTGAGGATTATCCTCATTGCTACACAGAAGAATTACGTCCTAGAAGCACCGCTAGGTGCCAAACCCGCTGCAGGAGCAACGCTAGATGTTATGAACACCTGGCAGAGCAAAGCTGATGTCTACTCGATAGTTCAGTGTGACATGCTTTACAGCTTATAACCGAGACTTCAACGACATTTTGAACGTCATGGAGCATATGAGATGTTCCAGGAGTTGAAGTTAATATTTCAAGCAAATTTCCGAATTGAGAGATATGAAGTCTCCAATAAGTTCTACAGCTACAAAATGGAGGAGAATAGTTCTGTCAGTGAACATATACTCAGAATGTCTGGGTACCACAACCACTTGACTCAGCTAGGAGTTACTCTTCCTGATGATAGTGTCATTGACAGAGTTCTTCAATCATGGCCACTAAGCTACAAGAGCTTCGTGATGAACTATAATATGCAAGGGATGGATAAGACAATTCCCGAGCTCTTCGCAATGCTAAAGGCTACGGAGGTAGAAATCAAGAAGGAGCATCAAGTGCTGATGGTCAACAAGACCACCAATTTTAAGAAGAAGGGCAAAGGGAACAAGGGGAACTTCAAGAAGAACAGCAAGCAAGTTGCTGCTCAAGTGAAGAAGCCCAGGTCTAGACCTAAGCCTGAGACTGAGTGCTTCTACTTCAAAGGGATTGGTCACTGGAAGCGGAACTGCCCCAAGTATTTGGCGGATAAGAAGGATGGCAAGGTATATTTGATATACATGTTATTGATGTGTACCTTACTAATGCTCGCAATAGCGCCTGGGTATTTGATACTGGTTCTATTGCTAATATTTGCAACTCAAAATAGGGGCTACAGATTAAGTGAAGATTGTCTAAGGACGAGGTGACGATGCGCGTGATGAATGGTTCCAAAGTCGATGTGATCACCGTCGGCACGCTACCTTTACATCTACCTTCGGATTAGTATTAGACCTGAATAATTGTTATTTGGTGCCAGCTTTAAGCATGAACATTATATCTGGATCTTGTTTGATGTGAGACGGTTATTCATTTAAATCCGAGAATAATGGTTGTTCTATTTATATGAGTAATATCTTTTATGGTCATGCTGAAGGAAATATGCCCTAGAGGCAATAATAAAGTTATTATTTATTTCCTTATTTCATGATAAATGTTTATTATTCATGCTAGAATTGTATTAACCGGAAACATAATACATGTGTGAATACATAGACAAACATAGTGTCACTAGTATGCCTCTACTTGACTAGCTCGTTTATCAGAGATGGTTCTGTTTCCTAGCCATGGACAAAAGAGTTGTCATTTGATTAACGGGGTCACATCATTAGGAGAATGATGTGATTGACTTGACCCATTCCGTTAGCCTAGCACTTGATCGTTTAGTATGTTGCTATTGCTTTCTTCATGACTTATACATGTTCCTGTAACTATGAGAATTGTGTAACTCCCGTTTACCGGAGGAACACTTTGGGTACTACCAAATGTCACAACGTAACTGGGTGATTATAAAGGAGTACTACAGGTGTCTTCAAAGGTACATGTTGAGTTAGCATAATTTAAGATTAGGTTTTGTCACTCCGATTGTCGGAGAGGTATCTCTGGGCCCTCTCGGTAATGCTGATCACCTAAGCCTTGCAAGCATGTAACTAATGAGTTAGTTATGAGATGAAGTATTACAGAACGAGTAAAGAGACTTGTCGGTAACGAGATTGAACTAGGTATTGGATACCGACGATCGAATCTCGGACAAGTAACATACCAATGACAAAGGGAACAACATATGTTGTTATGCGGTTTGACCGATAAAGATCTTCGTAGAATATGTAGGAACCAATATGGGCATCCAGGTCCCGCTATTGGTTATTGACCAGAGATGTGTCTCAGTCATGTCTACATCGTTCTCGAACCGTAGGGTCCGCACGCTTAAGGTTTCGATGACAGTTATATTATTAGTTTATGTATTTTGATGTACCGAAGGTTGTTCGGAGTCCCGGATATGATTACGGACATGACGAGGAGTCTCGAAATGGTCGAGACATAAAGATTGATATATTTGACGGATATATTTGGACACCGGAAAGGTTCCGGAGAAGTTTGGAGTCCCGGGAGGTTACCGGAACCCCCCGGGAGGTATATGGGCCTTATTGGGCCCATGTAGGAGGAAGAGAGAAGGAGCAAGGGAGGGGGCGCGCCCCCCCAAGCCCAATCTGAATTGGGGAGGGGGGCCGGCCCCCCCTTTCCTTTCTCCTTCCCCCTCTTCCTATTACTACTACTAGTACTACTTCCTAATACTAGTACTCTTTCCTCCCCCCTCCAAATAAGATAAGGAAAAGAGAGGGAAACCTACTTGGAGTAGGTTTCCCCCTCCTCATGGCGCGCCCCCTAGGGCCGGCCACCTCCTCCCTCCCTCCTTTATATACGGGGGTAGGGGGGCACCCTAGGACACACAAGTTGATCATTGATCGTTCCTTAGCCATGTGCGGTGCCCCCCCTCCACGATATTACACCTCGGTCATATTGTAGCGGTGCTTAGGCGAAGCCCTGCAACAGGAGAACATCAAGATCGTCACCACGCCGTCGTGCTGACGGAACTCCCCCTCGGCGCCTCTGCTGGATCGGAGATCGAGGGTGCGTCATCGAGCTGTACGCGTGTCAAGAACTCGGAGGTGCCGGAGTAACGGTACTTGGATCGGTTGAACCGGAGGACGTACGACTACTTCCTCTATGTTGCGTCAACGCTTCCGCTTCGGTCTACAAGGGTATGTAGACAACACTCTCCCCTCGTTGCTATATCATCACCATGATCTTGCGTGTGCGTAGGAATTTTTTTGAAATTACTACGTTCCCCAACAGTGGTATCAGAGCCTAGGTTTTATGTATTGATGTTATATGCACGAGTAGAACACAAGTAAGTTGTGGACGATATAAGTCATACTGCCTACCAACATGTCATACTTTGGTTCAGCGGTATTGTGAGATGAAGCGGCCCAGACCGACATTACGCGTACGCTTGCGCGAGACTGGTTTCACCGTTACGAGCACTCGTGCTTAAAGGTGGCTGGCGGGTGTCTGTCTCTCTTACTTTAGTTGAACCGAGTGTGGCTACGCCCGGTCCTTGTGAAGGTTAAAACGGAGTCTATTTGACAAACTATCGTTGTGGTTTTGATGCGTAGGTGAGATTGGTTCTTGCTTAAGCCCGTAGCAGCCACGTAAAATTTGCAACAACAAAGTAGAGGACGTCTAACTTGTTTTTGTAGGGCATGTTGTGATGTGATATGGCCAAGACATGATGCTATATTTTATTGTATGAGATGATCATGTTTTGTAACCGAAGTTATCGGCAACTGGCAAGAGCCATATGGTTGTCGCTTTATTGTATGAAATGCAAACGCCCTGTAATTGCTTTACTTTATCACTAAGCGGTAGCGATAGTCGTAGAAGCAATAGATGGCGTAACGACAATGATGCTACGATGGAGATCAAGGTGTCGCGCCGGTGACGATGGTGATCACGACGGTGCTTCGAAGATGGAGATCACAAGCACAAGATGATGATGGCCATATCATATCACTTATATTGATTGCATGTGATGTTTATCCTTTATGCATCTTATCTTGCTTTGATTGACGGTAGCATTTTAAGATGATCTCTCACTAATTATCAAGAAGTGTTCTCCCTGAGTATGCACCGTTGCGAAAGTTCTTCGTGCTGAGACACCACGTGATGATCGGGTGTGATAGGCTCTACGTTCAAATACAACGGGTGCAAAACAGTTGCACACGCGGAATACTCAGGTTATACTTGACGAGCCTAGCATATACAGATATGGCCTCGGAACACGGGGACCGAAAGGTCAAGCGTGAAACATATAGTAGATATGATCAACATAGAGATGTTCACCATTGAAACTACTCCATCTCACGTGATGATCGGACATGGTTTAGTTGATTTGGATCACGTAATCACTTAGATGACTAGAGAGATGTCTGTCTTAGTGGGAGTTCTTAAGTAATATGATTAATTGAACTTAAATTTATCATGAACTTAGTCCTGGTAGTATTTTGCAAATTATGTTGTAGATCAATAGCTCGCGTTGTTGCTTTCATATGTTTATTTTGATATGTTCCTAGAGAAAACTGTGTTGAAAAATGTTAGTAGCAATGTCGCGGATTTGATCTGTGATCTGAGGTTAATCCTCATTGCTGCACAGAAGAATTATGTCCTTGATGCACCGCTAGGTGACAGACCTATTGCAAGAGCAGATGTAGACGTTATGAACGTTTGGCTAGCTCAATATGATGACTACTTGATAGTTTAGTGCACCATGCTTAACGGCTTAGAATCGGGACTTCAAAGACGTTTTGAACGTCATGGACCATATGAGATGTTCCAGGAATTGAAGTTAATATTTCAAGCAAATACCCGAGTTGAGAGATATGAAGTCTTCAACAAGTTCTATAGCTTAAAGATGGAGGAGAATCGCTCAACTAGTGAGCAAGTGCTCAGATTGTCTGGGTACTACAATCGCTTGAATCAAGTGGGAGTTAATCTTCCAGATAAGATAGTGATTGACAGAGTTCTCTAGTCACCATCACCAAGTTAGTAGAACTTCGTGATGAACTATAGTATGCAAGGGATGACGAAAATGATTCCCGAGCTCTTCGTGATGTTGAAATCGACGAAGGTAGAAATCAAGAAAGAGCATCAAGTGTTGATGGTTAACAAGACCACTAGTTTCAAGAAAAGGGCAAAGGGATAGAAGGGAACTTCAAGAAGAACGGCAAGCAAGTTGCTGCCCAAGTCTGGACCTAAGCCTGAGACTAAGTGCTTCTACTGCAAAGGGACTGGTCACTGGAAGCAGAACTACCCCAAGTATTTGGCGGATAAGAAGGATGGCAAAGTGAACAAAGGTATATTTGATATACATGTTATTGATGTGCACTTTACTAGTGTTTATAGCAACCCCTCGGTATTTGGTACTGGTTCAGTTGCTAAGAGTAGTAACTCGAAAGGGGAGTTGCAGAATAAACAGAAACTAGTTAAGAGTGAAGTGAGGATGTATGTTGAAAGTAGTTTCAAGATTGATATGATCATCATCACACACTCCCTAAACTTTCGGGATAAGTGTTAAACCTAAATAAATGTTATTTAGCGTTTGCGTTGAGCATGAATATGATTTGATCGTGTTTATTGCAATACGGTTATTCATTTAAGTAAGAGAATAAACTGTTGTTCTGTTTACATGAATAAAACCTTATATGGTTACACACCCAATGAAAATGGTTCATTGGATCTCTATTTTAGTGATACACATATTCATAATATTGAAACCAAAAGATGCAAAGTTAATAATGATAGTGCAACTTATTTTGTAGCACTGCCGTTTAGGTCATATTGGTGTAAAGCGCATGAAGAAACTCCATACTGATGGACTTTTGGAACCACTTGATTATGAATCACTTGGTACTTGCGAACCGTGCCTTTTGGGCAAGATGACTAAAACACCGTTCTCCGGAACAATGGAACGAGCTACTAACTTATTGGAAATAATACATACCGATGTATGCGATCCAATGAGTGTTGATGCTCGTGGCAAGTATCGTTATTTTCTGACCTCCACAAGATGATTTGAGCAGATATGGGTATATCTACTTGATGAAACATAAGTCCGAAATAGTTGAAAGGTTCAAAAAATTTCAGAGTGAAGTAAAAAAAATCATCGTAACAAGAAAATAAAGTTTCTGCGATCTGATCGCGGAGACGAATATTTGAGTTACGAGTTTGGTCTTCAACTAAAACAATGTGAAATAGTTTCACAGTTCACGCCAACGGAACACCACAACATTATGGTGTGTCCGAACGTTGTAATCGTACTTTATTGGATATGGTGCGATCTATGATGTTTCTTGCTGATTTACCATTGTCGTTTTGGGGTTATGCATTAGAGACAGCTGCATTCATGTTTAAAATAGGGCACCATCTAAATCCGTTGAGACGACACCGCATGAACTATGGTTTAGCAGTAAACCTAAGCTGTTGTTTCTTAAAGTTTGGAGTTGCGATGCTTATATGAAAAAGGGTTTTTCAACTTGATAAGCTCGAACCCAAATCGGAGAAGTGCGTCTTCATAGAATACCCAAAGGAAATTGTTGGGTACACCTTCTATCACAGATCCGAAGGCAAATTTGTTGCTGATAATAGATCCTTTCTAGAGAAGGAGTTTCTCTTGAAAGAAGTGAGTGGGAGGAAAGTAGAGCTTGATAAGGTAATTTGTACCTTCTCCCGAATTGGAAAATAGTTCATCACTGAAATCAGTTCCAGTGATTCCTACACCAATTAGTGAGGAAGCTAATGATGATGATCATGAAACTTCAGATCAAGTTACTACAGAACCTCGTAGGTCTTCCAAAGTACGGTCCGCACCAGTGTGGTACGGTAATCCTGTTCTGAAAGTCATGTTACTAGACCATGATAAACCTACGAACTATGAGGAAGCGATGATGAGCCCAGATTCCGCGAAATGGCTTAAGGCCATAAAATCTAAGATATGATCCATGTATGAAAACAAAGTATGGACTTTGATTGACTTGCTCGATGATCAGCAAGCCATGTTAAATAAATGGATCTTCAAGAGGAAGACGGACACTGATAGTAGTGTTACTATCCACTAAGCTCGACTTGTTGCAAAAGGTTTTTCAACAAGTTCAAGGGGTTGAATACGATGAGATTTTCTCATTCGTATCGATGCTTAAGTCTGTCTGAATCATGTTAGCAATTGCCACATTTTATGAAATCTGGCAAATGGATGTCAAAACTGCATTCCTTAATGGATTTACTAAAGAAGAGTTGTATATGATACAACCAAAAAGGTTTTGTCAATCCTAAAGGTGCTAACAAAATGTGCAAGCTCCAGCGATCCATCTATGGACTGGTGCAAGCATCTCGGAGTTGGAATATACGCTTTGATAAATTGATCAAAGCATATAGTTTTATATGGACTTACGATGAAGCCTGTATTTACAATAAAGTGAGTGGGAGCACTACAGCCTTTCTGATTAGTATATGTGAGTGACATATTGTTGATCAGAAATGATGTAGAATTTTTCTGCAAAGCATAAAGGAGTGTTTTAAAGGAGTTCTTTAAAAGGAAAGACCTCAGTAAAAGCTACTTACATATTGAGCATCAAGATCTATTGAGATAGATCAAGACGCTTGATAAGATTTTCAATGAGTACATACCTTGGCAAGATTTTGAAATAGTTCAAAATGGAACAGTCAAAGAAAGAGTTCTTGCCTGTGTTGCAAAGGTATTGAGTAAGACTCAAATCCCGACCACAGCAGAAAATAGAAAGAGAATGAAAAGTCATTCCCTATGCCTCAGTCATAGGTTCTATAAAGTATGCTATGTACCAGACCTATTGTATACCTTGCTCTGAATTTGGCAAGGGAGTACAATAGTGATCTAGGAGTAGATCACTGGACATTGGTCAAGAATATCCTTAGTAAGGACTAAGGAGATGTTTCTCGATTATGGAGGTGATAAAAGAGTTTATTGTAAAAGTTACATCAGTGCAAACTTTTACACTGATCCAGATGACTCTAAGTCTCAACCTGAATACATATTAAAAGTGGGAGCAATTAGCTAGAGTAGCTCCGTGCAGAGCATTGTGGAAATAAAATATTTGCAAAATACATACGGCTCTGAATGTGACAGACCCGTTAACTAAGCTTCTCTCACGAGCAAAACATGATCACACCTTAGTACTCTTTGGATGATAATCACATAGCGATGTGAACTAGATTATTGACTCTAGTAAACCCTTTGGGTGTTGGTCACATGATGATGTGAACTATGGGTGTTAATCATATACAGATATGAATATTGGTGTTAAATCACATGGTGATGTGAACTAGATTATTGACTCTAGTGCAAGTGGGAGACTGAAGGAAATATGCCCTAGAGGCAATAATAAAGTTATTATTTATTTCCTTATTTCATGATAAATGTTTATTATTCATGCTAGAATTGTATTAATCGGAAACATAATACATGTGTGAATACATAGACAAACATAGTGTCACTAGTATGCCTCTACTTGACTAGCTCGTTTATCAGAGATGGTTATGTTTCCTAGCCATGGACAAAAGAGTTGTCATTTGATTAACGGGGTCACATCATTAGGAGAATGATGTGATTGACTTGACCCATTCCGTTAGCCTAGCACTTGATCGTTTAGTATGTTGCTATTGATTTCTTCACGACTTATACATGTTCCTGTAACTATGAGAATTGTGTAACTCCCGTTTACCGGAGGAACACTTTGGGTACTACCAAACGTCACAACGTAACTGGGTGATTATAAAGGAGTACTACAGGTGTCTCCAAAGGTACATGTTGAGTTAGCATAATTTAAGATTAGGTTTTGTCACTCCGATTGTCGGAGAGGTATCTCTGGGCCCTCTCGGTAATGCTGATCACCTAAGCCTTGCAAGCATGTAACTAATGAGTTAGTTATGAGATGAAGTATTACAGAACGAGTAAAGAGACTTGTCGGTAACGAGATTGAACTAGGTATTGGATACCGACGATCGAATCTCGGACAAGTAACATACCAATGACAAAGGGAACAACATATGTTGTTATGCGGTTTGACCGATAAAGATCTTCGTAGAATATGTAGGAACCAATATGGGCATCCAGGTCCCGCTATTGGTTATTGACCAGAGATGTGTCTCAGTCATGTCTACATCGTTCTCGAACCATAGGGTCCGCACGCTTAAGGTTTCGATGACAGTTATATTATGAGTTTATGTATTTTGATGTACCGAAGGTTGTTCGGAGTCCCGGATATGATTACGGACATGACGAGGAGTCTCGAAATGGTCGAGACATAAAGATTGATATATTGGACGGATATATTTGGACACCGGAAAGGTTCTGGAGAAGTTTGGAGCCCCGGGAGGTTACCGGAACCCCCCGGGAGGTATATGGGCCTTATTGGGCCCATGTAGGAGGAAGAGAGAAGGAGCAAGGGAGGGGGGCGCGCCCCCCCAAGCCCAATCCGAATTGGGGAGGGGGGCCGGCCCCCCCTTTCCTTTCTCCTTCCCCCTCTTCCTATTACTACTACTAGTACTACTTCCTAATACTAGTACTCTTTCCTTCCCCCTCCAAATAAGATAAGGAAAAGAGAGGGAAACCTACTTGGAGTAGGGGGAAACAAGTAGGTTTCCCCCTCCTCATGGCGCGCCCCCCCTAGGGCCGGCCACCTCCTCCCTCCCTCCTTTATATACGGGGGTAGGGGGGCACCCTAGGACACACAAGTTGATCATTGATCGTTCCTTAGCCGTGTGCGGTGCCCCCCCTCCACGATATTACACCTCGGTCATATTGTAGCGGTGCTTAGGCGAAGCCCTGCAACAGGAGAACATCAAGATCGTCACCACGCCGTCGTGCTGACGGAACTCCCCCTCGGCGCCTCTGCTGGATCGGAGATCGAGGGTGCGTCATCGAGCTGTACGCGTGTCAAGAACTCGGAGGTGCCGGAGTAACGGTACTTGGATCGGTTGAACCGGAGGACGTACGACTACTTCCTCTACGTTGCGTCAACGCTTCCGCTTCGGTCTACAAGGGTACGTAGACAACACTCTCCCCTCGTTGCTATATCATCACCATGATCTTGCGTGTGCGTAGTAATTTTTTTGAAATTACTACGTTCCCCAACACATGCACCCTTGATGAGTGGTCTATTTTTAATAAATCTTGATAGTAGTGATACACATATTCATAGTATTGAAGCCAAAAGATATAAGTTTAATAATGATAGTGCAACTTATTTGTGGTACTACCGTTTAGGTCATATTGGTGGAAAGCGCATGAAGAAACTCCATGTTGATGGACTTTTGGAATCACTTGATTATGAATCACTTGATGCTTGCGAACCATGCCTCATGGGCAAGATGACTAAGACTCCATTCTCTGGAACAATGGAGCAAGAAACAGACTTATTGGAAATAATACATACTGATGTATGCACTCCGATGAGTGTTGATGCTCGCGGCGGGTATCGTTATTTTCTAACCTTCACAGATGATTTGAGCAGATATGGGTATATCTACTTGATGAAATATAAGTCTAAAACATTTGAAAAGTTCAAAGAATTTCAGAGTAAAGTGGAAATCATCGTAATAAGAAAATAAAGTTTCTACTATCTGATCGTGGAGTAGAATCTTTGAGTTACGAGTTTTGTTTTCATTTGAAACAATGCGGAATAGTTTCGCAACTCACGCCACTTGGAACACCACAGCGTAATGGTGTGTCCGAATGTCGTAACCGCACTTTATTAGATATGGTGTGATCTATGATGTCTCTTACTGATTTACCTCTATCGTTTTGGGGTTATGCTTTAGAGACGAGTGCATTCGCGTTAAATAGGGCACCATCGAAATCCGTTGAGACGACACCTTATGAACTGTGGTTTGGCAAGAAACCCAAGTTGTCATTTCTTAAAGTTTGGGGTTGTGATGCTTATGTAAAAAAGCTTCAACCCGATAAGCTCAAACCCAAATCGAAGAAATGTGTCTTCATAGGATACCCAAAAGAGACTGTTGGGTACACCTTCTATCACAGATCCGAAGGCAAGATATTCGTTGCTAAGAATGGATCCTTTCTAGAGAAGGTGTTTCTCTCGAAAGAAGTGAGTGGGAGGAGAGTAGAACTTGATGAGGTAATTGTACCTGCTCCCTTATTGGAAAGTAGTTCATCACAGAAATCAGTTCCAGTGATTCCTACATCGGTAAGCGAGGAAGCTAATGATGATGATCATGAAACTCCTGATCAAGTTACTACCGAATCTCGTAGGTCAACTAGAGTAATATCCGCACCAGAGTGGTACGGTAATCCTGTTCTGGAAGTCATGTTACTTGACCATTACGAACCTACGAACTATAAGGAAGCGATGATGAGCCCAGATTCCGTGAAATGGCTTGAGACCATGACATCTGAGATGGGATCCATCTATGAGAACAAAGTGTGGACTTCGGTTGAATTGCCCGATGATCGGCAAGCCATAGAGAATAAATGGATCTTCAAGAAGAAGACTGACGCTGACGGTAATGTCACTATCTACAAAGCTCGACTTGCTACAAAAGGTTTTTCAACAAGTTCAAGGAGTTGACTACGGTGAGACCTTCTCACCCGTAGTGATGCTTAAGTCCGTCCGAATCATGTTAGCAATTGCCGCATTTTATGATTATGAAATTTGGCAAATGGATGTCAAAACTGCATTCCTTAATGGATATCTTAAAGAAGAGTTGTATATGATGCAACCAGAAGGTTTTGTCGATCCAAAAGGTGCTAACAAAGTGTGCAAGCTCCAGAGATCCATTTATGGACTGGTGCAAGCATCTCGGAGTTGGAATATACGCTTTGATAGTGTGATCAAAGCATATGGTGTTATACAGACTTTTGAAGAAGCCTGTATTTACAAGAAAGTGAGTGGGAGCTCTGTAGCATTTCTGATATTGTATGTAGATGACATATTGTTGATTGGAAATGATACTGAATTTCTGAATAGCATAAAAGGATACTTGAATAAGAATTTCGATGAAGCTGCTTATATATTGGGCATCAAGATCTATAGAGATAGATCAAGACGCTTAATTGGACTATCACAAAGCACATACCTTGATAAAGTTTTGAAGAAGTTCAAAATGGATCAAGCAAAGAAAGGGTTCTCGCCTATGTTACAAGGTGTGAAGTTGAGTCAGACTCAATGCCCGACCACTGCCAAAGATAGAGAGAAAATGAAAGTCATTCCCTATGCTTCAGCCATAGGTTCTATCATGTATGCAATGCTGTGTACCAGACCTGATGTGTGCCTTGCTATTAGCAGGGAGGTACCAAAGTAATCCAGGAGTGGATCACTGGACAGCGGTCAAGAACATCCTGAAATACCTGAAAAGGAGTAAGGATATGTTTCTCATTTATGTAGGTGACAAAGAGCTCTTCGTAAACGGTTACGTCGATGCAAGCTTTGACACTAATCCGGATGACTCTAAGTCACTAACCGGATACGTATTTTTATTGAATGGTGGAGCTGTCAGTTGGTGCAGTTCCAAGCAGATCGTCATGGCGGGATCTATGTGTGAAGCAGGGTACATAGCTGCTTCGGAAGCAGCAAATGAAGGAGTTTGGATGAAGGAGTTCATATCCGATCTAGGTGTCATACCTAGTGCATCGGGTCCAATGAAAATCTTTTGTGACAATACTGGTGCAATTGCCTTGGCAAAGGATTCCAGATTTCACAAGAGAACGAGGCACATCAAGAGACGCTTCAATTCCATCTGTGATCATGTCAAGGAGGGAGACATAGAGATTTTCAAGATGCATACAGATCTGAATGTTGCAGACCCATTGACTAAGCCTCTCTCACGAGCAAAACAAGACCAGCACCAAGACTCCATGGGTGTTAGAATCATTACTGTGTAATCTAGATTATTGACTCTAGTGCAAGTGGGAGACTGAAGGAAATATGCCCTAGAGGCAATAATAAAGTTGTTATTTATATTTCCTTATATCATGATAAATGTTTATTATTCATGCTAGAATTGCATTAACTGGAAACTTAGTACATGTGTGAATACATACACAAACTGAGTGTCACTAGTATGCCTGTACTTGACTAGCTCGTTAATCAAAGATGGTTAAGTTTGCTAACCATTGACATGAGTTGTCATTTGATTAACGGGATCAAATCATTAGAGAATGATGTGATTGACTTGACCCATCCGTTAGCTTAGCACGATGATCGTCTAGTTTGTTGCTATTGCTTCCTTCATAACTTATACCTGTTCCTATGACTATGAGATTATGCAACCCCCGAATACCGGAGGAACACTTAGTGTGCTATCAAACGTCACAACATAACTAGGTGACTATAAAGATGCTCTATAGGTGTCTCCGATGGTGTTTGTTGAGTTGGCATAGATCGAGATTAGGATTTGTCACTCCGTGTATCGGAGAGGTATCTGTGGGCCCTCTCGGTAATGCACATCACTATAAGCCTTGCAAGCAATGTGACTAATGATTTAGTTACATGATGTTGCATTATGGAACGAGTAAAGAGACTTGCCAGTAACGAGATTGAACTAGGTATTGAGATATCGACGATTGAATCTCGGACAAGTAACATACCGATGACAAAGGGAACAACGTATACCATTATGCAGTTTGACCGGTAAAGATCTTTGTAGAATATGTAGGAGCGAATATGAGCATCCAGGTTCCACTATTGGTTATTGACTGGAGATCAGTCTTGGTCATGTCTACATAGTTCTCGAACCCGTAGGGTCCGCATGCTTAACGTTCAATGACGATTGGTATTATGAGTTTATGTGTTTTGATGTACTGAAGGTAGTTCGGAGTCCCAGATGTGATCACGGACATGACGAGGAGTCTTGAAATGGTCGAGACATAAAGATTGATATATTGGAAGGCTATGTTTGGACATCAGAATGGTTCTAGATGAGTTCGGGCATTTATTAGAGTACTGGGGGGGGGGGTTACCGGAACCCCCCGGGGAGTCATTAGGCCTTAATGGGCCTTAGTGGGAGAGAGGAGGAGGAGGCCAAGGTGGGCCCCCCAAGCCCAATCCGAATTGGGAGGGGGGCCGGGCCCCCTTTCCTTCTCTCCCTCTCCCTCTTCCTTCTTCTACTACTCCAACTTGGGAAGGGGGGAAACCTCCTCCTACTGGGAGTAGGACCCCCCCTTGGGCGCGCCATGAGAGGGCCGGCCCTCCCCTCCTCCACTCCTTTATATACAGGGGAGGGGGCACCCCATAGACACACAAGTTGATTCTTTAGCCGTGTGCGGTGCCCCCTCCACAGAATTCCACCTCGGTCATATCATTGTTGTGCTTAGGCGAAACCCTGCGTCGGTAACTTCATCATCACCGTCATCACACCATCATGCTGACAAAACTCTCCCTTGGCCTCAGCTGGATCAAGAGTACGAGGGACATCACCTAGCTGAACATGTGCAGATCACGGAGGTGTCGTGCGTTCGGTACTTGATCGGTTGGATCGCGAAGACGTTCGACTACATCAGCCGCGTTTCATAACGCTTCCGCTTTAGGTCTACGAGGGTACGTAGACGTACTCTCCCCTCTCGTTGCTATGCATCTCCTAGATAGATCTTGCGTGATCATAGGAATTTTTTTGAAATACTGCGTTCCCCAACAGGAACCTGGGCAGAAGCAATCTAGGGCTTAGGTGGAGCTGTTTTGCCGAGGAAACTTCCCTCCGGGTGGGGGAAATCGAAGCCATCATCATCACCAACGATCCTCTCATCGAGAGGGGGTCAATCTTCATCAACATCTTCACCAACACCATCTCCTCTAAAACCCTAGTTCATCTCTTGTATCCGATCTTTGTCTCAAAACCCCAGATTGCTACATGTGGGTTGCTAGTAGTGTTGATTACTCCTTATAGTTGATACTAGTTGGTTTATTCGGTGGAAGAAAATATGTTCAGATCCTTAATGATATTCAATACCCCTCCGATTATGAACATGAATATGCTTTGTGAGTAGTTATGTTTGTTCCTGAGGACATGGGAGAAGCCTTGTTATAAGTAAGCATGTGAATTTGGTATTCGTTCGATATTTTGATGAGATCTATGTTGTCTTTCCTCTAGTGGTGTTATGTGAACGTCGACTATATGACAGTTCACCATGATTTGGGCCTAGGAGAAGGCATTGGGAAGTAATAAGTAGATGATGGGTTGCTAGAGTGACATAAGCTTAAACCCTAGTTTATGTATTGCTTCGTAAGGGGCTGATTTGGATCCACATGTTTCATGCTATCACTACTGTAGGATGCTGCTAACGCTACACTACGATCAGAGACCCTTCGAGGAAACTGTGTGCGATGCAATAATCGTGAACGGTGGTGTAAAAGAACCGTCAAAAAAGGTGCAAAACTTTTGCGATGGCGGAGCCATCAAACCCGGTTCAGATTTTAGTTTCGTGTGCGATGCAGGGCATACGGTTCAGTTCAATGAACTGTTTGCGATGAGGCGGAACAAAAGAAACGGGCAGCCAGATGAAGGCGTGTGCGATATACAACATACAATTCACTCGGATGAACTGTTTGTGATGAGGAAGAACAATAGAAACGGGCTGCTAGATAAAGGTGTGTGCGATTGAGGGCATACGCTTCAGAAGGATTAACTGTTTGCGATTAGGCAACAGAACAGAAACGGGTCAGCCAGATCAAAGTGTCTGCGATTGATGGCATACACCTCACATGGATGAACTGTTTGCGATTAGCCACAACAAACTGAAATAGTTAGATAGATCAACGTGTGTGCACTAGATGGGCACACACATTCTAATTGAAAGAAGCGTGCACGATGGTAATAACGAGCGTGCACGGTGTTGGAACAAGACATGTGCTGACATTGCCTATTGCAGTGCACCCTATGGTGCAAACGCCATGTACGCAGCCGAGAAGGCGTACGTGCCCACGTTACACCTTCCCAGAATAGTGCCTCACTTATAACCGTGAGTAAATTTTGAGCATGCTTCCCGTCACATTCCAAATTGCAAACCTGTTCACACCGATCAAAACCTAAATGGTTTCCCACTTAGGAGCGTATTACTACTCGGTTATAAATACTACTGCTACTCCAAGATGATGACACGTCTCCAACGTATCTACATTTTCTCACACTTTTCCTCTTGTTTTGGACTCTAATTTGCATGATTTGAATGAAACTAACCTCGGAATGACGTTGTTTTCAGCAGAACTGCCATGGTGTTATTTTTGTGCAGAAATAAAAGTTCTCAGAATGGAACAAAACGTTGTGAGGATTTTTTATATCAATAATAAGAATTACTGGAGCCAAGACCCACCAGAGAGGGGGCCCTGGGTGGGCACAACCCACCAGGGCACGCTCCCCTCTCCTGGAATGCCCAGGTGGGTTGCACACACTTGGTGGCCCCGCAGATGACCCCCTGATACTATAAAATCACATATTTCCAGAAAAAATCAGGAAGAAAGAACTATCACGATCCACGAGACGGAGCCGCCACCAAGCCCCGTTCTTCCTCGGGAGGGCAGATCTGGAGTCCATTTGGGGCTCCGGAGAGGGGGATCTTCGTTCTTCGTCATCACCAACCCTTCTCCATCGCCAATTCCATGATGCTCCCCACCGGGAGTGAGTAATTCCTTCGTAGGCTCGCTGGTCGGTGAGGAGTTGGATGAGATTCATCATGTAATCAAGTTAGTTTTGTTAGGGCTTGATCCCTAGTATCCACTATGTTCTTAGATAGATGTTGCTATGACTTTGCTATTCTTAATGCTTGTCACTTTGGGCCCGGGTGCCATGATTTCAGATCTGAACCGTTTATGAATTCATCATTATATCCATGTTCTAGATCCGATCTTGCAAGTTATAGTCACCTACTACGGTTATGATCCGACAACCCCGGAGTGACAACAACCTGGACCACTCTCAATGATGATCGTAGTTTGAGGAGTTCATGTATTCACTATGTGTTAATGCTTTGTTCATGTTCTCTATTAAAAGGAGGCCTTAATATCCCTTAGTTTCCATTATGGACCCCACTGCCACGGGAGGGTAGGACAAAAGATGTCATGCAAGTTCTTTTAATAAAGCACATATGACTATTTACGGAATACATGCCTACATTATATCAATGAACTGGAGCTAGTGTCGTATTTCCCTAGGTTATAACTGTCTCATGATGAATGTCGTCCAACAGGTCACCGATCCAATGCCTACAAACTTTTCATTATTGTTACTACTAATTTACTGATGTTATCATCACTGTTACACTTGCTACAAAATTACTACTATCACTGTTACTGTTACTATTGCTGCTGTCACTACTATCAAGACTATCAAACTATTGTGCTACTGATTAGTTGCTGCAGATAATTAATCTCCAGGTGTGGTTGAATTGGAAACTCAGCTGCTAATACCTTCAAACATTCTTTGGCTCCCCTTGTGTCGAATCTATAAATTTGGGTTGAATACTCTACCCTCGAAAACGGTTGCGATCCCCTATACTCGTAGGTTATCAAGACCTTTTTCTGGCATTGTTGTCGGGGAGCATAGCTATATTTGTTGAGTCACTTGGAATTATTATCATATTATCACTATGAAGAATCTGAAGGATCCAAAGACTAAGATATTTCCCTTAAGGACGAGGGGAGGTAAGGAACTGCCATCCAGTTCTGCTTTAGATTCACCTTCTGTTATGAATAAACTTGCAACACCACCACATGCTATTAATTCTGATATGTCACAAGTTATTGATGATGCTACTTTTAATATGAATGATGCTTATGATAATGCTAGTACCTTGCTTGATAATGATGATCTGCCACTTGGTGAATTTCTTGATGAACAAATTGCTAGAGTTATACAACATGATGTTGTTGAATCTGATGATGAGCTTGAAACTAAAACTCCTGAAACTCCTGCTAGAACTAGCCTTCCTAGATATGAAATGCCTAAGGTACCAGAAGGTCATATTATGAGTGAAGAAGCAACTAGAGATATTCTTGCTTGCAGAGATAGAGATGATCTAGAGAAATTATTACGCAAGTATAAAGAAAAATCTCTGAATGCTAGAATGAAATGTGATCCTAAGTTTACTATTTCACCTGTCTTTATTGATGATAAGGATTATGAATTCTCTGTCGACCCAGAGTTAATTACTTTGGTTGAATCTGATCCTTTCCATGGTTATGAAACTGAAACTGTTGTGGCACATCTTACTAAGTTGAATGACATAGCCACCCTTTTTACTCATGATGAGAAAACTCACTATTACTTTATTCTCAAATTATTTCCTTTCTCATTAAAGGGTGATGCTAAAGCTTGGTACACTAATCTTGCTCCTGGTTGTGTGCGTAGTCCCCAGGATATGATTTATTACTTCTCTGAAAAATATTTTCCTGCTCATATGAAACAAGCTGCCTTACAGGAAATATTTAACTTTGCTCAGACTAAAGAAGAGAGTCTCCCACAAGCTTGAGGGAGGCTTTGCCAGTTACTTAATGCTTTGCCTGATCACCCTCTTAAGAAAAATGAAATACTTGATATCTTCTATAATGGACTAATCGATGCTTCTAGGGACTAGATAGTTGTGCTAGTTGTGTTTTCAGGGAACGAATTGTTGGACAAGCTGAAGAATTATTGAATAACATATTGAAAAATTATGATGATTGGACTATTCCCGAACCACCGCCTAAACCCACTCTGAAGAAGAGGGGTATATTATATCTCAGTCCCGAAGATATGCAAGAGGCAAAGAAATCTATGAAGAAAAAAGGTATTAAAGCTAAGGATGTTAAAATTTTACCTCCTATTGAAGAAATACATGGGCTTAATACACCACCAATGCCTAAGGTGGTAGATGTAAATTCTCTTATGAAGTTCAATGATAATGATAATCCCCACAATATGCATCCTAGTCAATGCCTTTATGAGTTTTGAAAACTACATTAGAAAACAAGATCATTTCAATGCAAATGTTATGAAACAATTGAAATATAATTCTGATATGATTGCTCGCTTTAGTGACTTGTTATTTAGAATATCAAATGATGTTAGAGGTGTTGGAAAACATGCGTCTATGGTTCAAACTCAGTTAGAACAAGTTGCTAAATCTCAGAAAGAATTGCTTGATGGAATGACTCATAATATGCATGACTTTGTTGTCAGAGTTGCAACTAGAGGAGGTAAAATGACTTCGGAACCACTTTATCATGAGGGACATTGTCGGTGTCAAAACCGGCGGATCTCGGGTAGGGGGTCCCGAACTGTGCGTCTAGGCCGGATGGTAACAGGAGGCGAGGGACACAAAGTTTTACCCAGGTTCGGGCCCTCTCGATGGAGGTAAAACCCTACGTCCTGCTTGATTAATATTGATGATATGGGTAGTACAAGAGTAGATCTACCACGAGATCGGAGAGGCTAAACCTTAGAAGCTAGCCTATGGTATGATTGTTGTTGTGTATGTTGTCCTACGGACTAAAACCCTCCGGTTTATATAGACACCGGAGAGGGTTAGGGTTACACAAAGTCGGTTACAATGGTAGGAGATCTGCATATCCATATCGCCAAGCTTGCCTTCCACGCCAAGGAAAGTCCCTTCCAGACACGGGACGAAGTCTTCAATCTCGTATCTTCATAGTCCAGGAGTCCGGCTGAATGTATAGTCTGGCCATCCGGACACCCCCTAATCCAGGACTCCGTCAGTAGCCCCTGAACCAGGCTTCAATGACGATGAGTCCGGTGCTCAGATTGTCTTTGGCATTGCAAGGCGGGTTCCTCCTCCAAGTACTTCATAGAAGATTTTGAACACAAAGATAGTGTCTGGCTCTGCAAAGTAAGTTTCCACATATTGCCATAGAGAGAATAATATTTACACAAATCTAATCTGCTGACGTATTCTGTAGTGTGACACACCAGGGCCAAGCCTTTATCCGAGTCATTTCATTATCCCACCTCAGCGCGTCATGCGAGGCGGTTTCCTTGGCACGTCTTGTTAAAGCAGATATCGTGTCCCCTTATTCCGGGATTCTCATCAATACGGGCGTGGGTAACCCAACCGCGCCATTGATTACGTCGCTTGGAGATAAGCGAGTTTTACCAGGCTGGTGGGGACACGTAGTTGCGTCCACCCATATAAGGGGATAAGGATCCACCCTTTCACCTACGCCTTCTTCCTCCCTTGCTTATCCATTCTCGCGCACTCGAGCTCCAGCCCCAAGTCCGCTCTCCCCACCTCAACCTTCTCCAGCCATGTCCGGAGCGGGAGGCAAGTGGATGGTCTCCTCCGTCACGGAGGGACACATCAAAAAACTGAGGAAGGCCGGATACTTGTCTAACGACATTGCGTACCGGCTTCCCGAAAAGGGTCAGCTCATCCCCACCCCTAGGCCCTATGAGAGGGTGGAGTTCCTCCCCCATTTCCTCCGCGGACTGGGCTTCCCTCTTCACCCATTTGTCCGGGGGCTCATGTTCTACTATGGCCTAGATTTCCACGATCTGGTCCAAACTTTGTCCTCAACATCTCGGCGTTTATCGTCGTGTGCGAGGCTTTCCTCCGCATCCGCCCCCATTTCGGCCTATGGCTCAAGACTTTCAATGTCAAGCCGAAGGTGGTGCGCGGCAACCAGGCGGAGTGCGGAGGCGCCATGGTGGGCAAGATGGCCAACGTCTTATGGCTCGAGGGCTCCTTTGTGGAGACCCTGAAGGGGTGGCAATCGGGGTGGTTTTACATCACCGAGCCGGGCGACCCCGAATGGGTCACAGCCCCCAAGTTTCGATCCGTACCCCCTACGCGGCTCACCTCCTGGAAGGAGATGGGCCTGTCGTGGGGTAAAAAAGGAGAGCTGACCGGACTCCAAACATGCGTCCAAACCCTGGTGGACAAGAAGCTCAAACTTGTCAACGTAGTCCAGGTTATGCTCATCTGCCTGATCCTCCCGTGTCAACAACGGGCTTTCAACCTGTGGGAGTTCGACCCAGCGCGGCACCAAACTCTGAGCAGGCTCTTAGACACGATGTACGAAGATTCCTGGAAGGTGCTTTTTAAGGGCGCCGAGGCCCCCGCATCCGCTACCGAGGATCGCAGATTCAGTACGCAGTGTCACGCTCATGCGGTAAGCTGTTTTTTTTCCTTTTACATGGTATTAGTTTTTCATAGTTTGACTCCATGCGGGATCTAAGCTCCCTTACCTTTGACAGGATTGGCAAGTGACGTCCGGACAGATCAACTGTCCGGCTCCTTTGCCCGAAGACCCAGCGGACGCTCGCTTGGCGAAGCTTCTAGTTCCGCCACCCTATGTGGTGCCGGAGAAGAAGGCCGTGAAAAAGGCCACGGGGACTCGAAAGAGTGCCCGGCGCCAGGAGGTGTCGGATCCATCATCCGACGGTTCCGAGGCGCATTCCTCCCGTGAAGATGAGGAGGAAGAAGAAGAGACCTCTCCCCCTCCAGCGGGAGGAGAGAAGAAAAGGAAGGCCGCCCTCTCTGTGGAGGCCGGGGGGTCCAAGAAGGGGAAAACCCTTCCTCCGGACTACTCCACCGACGCCGACGACGGCGGAGAGGAGTGGCCGCCCAGGGCCAAGCCCCTGGATAAATCGTAAGTATCCGGATACCAGAGTAATTCATAGTATTCGTTTATTGCACAGCTTTCCCTTATGTTGAATATGTTTATGCAGCCCACCCAAAGACCGGCTCGACGCGTCGTCGAGCGGATCACTGGACTCGTCGGATGTGAACTCGCTTCCGACGGCTTCCTCCCCCCGCCCTACAGACGACACCGAAGTGTTGTCCCAATAGGTTCCAAGCCAGGAGGAGGTGGTCCTGGAGGCGCCGCAAGGCGACCTCCCGGACTCCAGGAGTAAAGGGGATGAAACCCCCAGGGCTCCAAGTCCGGCTCTAGGCCGGACACCGCTCCGGAACCTTCAAAGGTTCCAGAGTCCGGCGGGGGACCTCCTTCCAAGAGGAGCAAGCCCACCGTGCCGGTGACCCCCGTCCAACCGGGGCGCCGGACAATCTGTTGGAGGCGCTCCAAGGCGCCTCCATCGACGAGGAGCACCGCACCATTATGAGTGCGGTGGTTCAGAAGGTTCAGTCCGCCAAGAGCAGACTGACTGAAGCTTGTACTAGCCTTTTAACAGGCTTTGAGGTAAGTAAAGAATGTGTAAATAATATTATCGCATAGACAGTTGCCCCTGATGCTCTGTTTGGCGTTCGGGAAGAAAAGCCGAATAGAGGATCAAATAAAATTCGCAGGAGTCTAACAAAAAGGAGTCAATATGCGTATGTAGGCTTCTCTGTTTGCGTCCACCGCACTGACTACGGAAGTGGACACGCTAAAGCAGAACCTCGAGCGGTCCGAGCAAGATCTCGGGCGTGCCAAGAAGCAGCTCGAGGACAATGAAGGTAAGAAATACCTTGTTTAAATATATATAAAAAGGTGCAATTGCAAAAAATGACAGGATTATCGTGGCTATTGTAGGGGCCACGTCTGAGGTGGTGATCCTTAAGCAAGCGCTGGTCGAGGCCGAGAAGAGGGCAGCCACGGAGCGCACCGAGCGGGAGAAGTATGAGGCCGAGGTTGGCAAGGTACGGCAAGAGCTCCAGGCTCTCATGGAAAAACATGAGAGTTTGGAGCTTGACTCAAAGACGCGAGCGTCCGAGCTCGCGGTGGCTATTGAAAATGCCAAGTCTGCCAAGGCTGAATCCCAGAAGACCCTCCAGGAGTTGGATGAGGTGAAGAAGATAGCGGCGGGTAAGGCATTCTTTATGCAAAGCAAACATATAAACGCGAGTTACTTGTTACTTACCCAAATCCGGAGCTCTCCAGGAGCGTTCGCAGATCTTCCCCGGAGTGTGTCCGATGCCGCCGCATTCTATCGAGCCGAGGAGGGCAGCTCGACAGAGTAAGTGTTCTAGTCTCAGTATGCTGAGACCGGACACCCCGTGCCCTTGAGCGACCAGCTGAAGCAACTGGTCGAGCTCCACAAGGCGGCCGAACAGGCCATGAAGGGCCTCATAGTTCGGCTGTGGCCTGGAGGGGCTCTGCCTGGGAGCTATTTCGGGCTGGTGCGGCGGCTGGTGGAGGCCTATCCAAGGCTCGAAGTCATCAAGCGCTCCATCTGCATTGAAGGTGCCGTAGGGCCCTTGCCCGTGCTAAGGTGCATTGGGGCAAGCTGGATGCTGAGAAGCTTGTGAAGGACGGGCCACCGCCGGGGAAAGAGCATCGCAAGCCCGAGAATTATTATAAGGATGTTCTGAAGGGTGCCTGCCTTGTGGCCGATGAATGTTCTAGGGATGTAATTTTTGAGTGAAACTTGCTCGTTTTGTCCTGTGCGCTGAAAACTTGTTCATATGCGCTAAGCAATGCTATTGGAATTTAAAATATTACCTTCTGTGCGGCTATTTATCAATTCTGAGAGATGGCAAGTTGTCGGCTTCTGCCCCCGTGCCGCTAGTGCTGGGGTGTTCGGGGATAAACCTGTGCGCTCTTTTCCCCATGTTTGGGTCCTTCGAGGGAGGCGCTCAGCGCAACGAACAAGGCAATCGGACTATAATGCGTGAACACTCTCACCTAGCCATAGAATTCTATAATTTTAGATTTCGGCGAAGCCCCTGGTATTCGAAAGACCGAGTTCGGGGCGCTATCCACACCTTGGCCGGACAGAGCCGGCTCCTCGCTCTAAGCGGCATAAGTCGTTAGGGACTCGAAAAACCTCTCGAATAGCGACCAGCTCTCGCTTCATCATGACAGTCTGTTTTAGCTTTCTCCACTGAGGTGCTCGACCCAGCTCAACTGGGGCACAATCGCAGTGGTTCTCCTAGTGCTACCTTAGCCGATATAGCGGAACGTAAGGCACCAAAATATAGGAGCCGGGCAAACCCAACTATTGACCCAAGACATGATTCAGAGCCGACGCATATAATGCTATAAGTTCGGGGTGCCGCACTTGTTAAACTGTTCGGACTTCTCACACCATATTGAGGGGTACTAAAGCCCCTGGCGTATTTAGGCCGTACCAAAGTGTACGGGTGCAATATGTCGTTAAGGAACATATATTAAAAAAGAGTAATGCAAAAATAGACAAAAGCTATGCATTGTTTATTAAAGAGGGCTGCGATCAAAGCAGAACGATACAAATAATGCGATAAGCAAAAGGTTGGACTATTTAACGTGTCCGTTCCAGGGGCAAGCTGCGGAATAGTATGCGAAACAGGTATACTGCTCATGATAGAGACCACCTGGGAGTTCCGTAATGCGGCGTGGCTTGTCTGCTTCCCTGGTTCTTGCATCGTTTGTGCGGCAATTGAACTGCCGAACAGGCCTTCCGAAGTGTGGAGTCCTGAAAGTAAGAGAAAATTAAAAAATCGGCAGCCCCTGGTGCAGTTTAAGCCGTGTTTCGGGCGTGCCGTGATGGTGCCCCTTCCCCTGTATCCATGGTATTTCTAGAGCGTAGTTATTGACACGAAGTACTGGTGTCGCATTTTTGCGAGGGCTGGGGTTGGGGCCGCATTGCTACGCCTGATCGGATCGTGCCAAGAGGTCTTGTTGTAGGTTACTCCGGGCATGCTTGACGGTGTCCGGTCGTTTAATGGCCGGACTGGAGAACTGCCTGGAGAGGCTGCTTTGTACTTCTGCTGCAAGGGCCGCTGTGTGCTCCTCCGTTCGGAGGGAGCGTTTGGTGTTTCCATTGACCGTAATTACTCCTCGAGGGCCTGGCATCTTGAGATTAAGGTATGCGTAGTGCGGTACCGCATTGAACTTGGAGAATGCGGTTTGCCCGAGCAGTGCGTGATAGCCACTGCGGAATGGGACTATGTCGAAGATTAACTCCTCGCTTCGGAAATTACCCAGAGATCTGAAGACCACTTCAAGTGTGACTGAGCCTGTACAGTTGGCCTCTACACCTGGTATTACGCCTTTAAAGGTCGTTTTGGTGGGCTTAATCCTCGAGGGATCTATGCCCATTTTCCGCACTGTATCCTGGTAAAGCAGGTTCAGGCTACTACCGCCGTCCATAAGGACTCTAGTGAGATGAAATTCGTTAATAATTGGGTCTAGAACCAATGCGGCAAATCTGCCATGTCGGATGCTAGTGGGATGGTCCCTTCGATCAAAGGTGATCGGGCAGGAGGACCATGGGTTGAACTTTGGGGCGACTGGCTCTACCGCGTATACGTCCCTTAACGCGCGCTTCCGCTTCCTTTTGGGGACGTGGGTTGCGTATATCATGTTCACCGTCCGCACTTGTGGGGGAAAACCCTTCTGTCCACTGTTATTTGGCGGCCGGGGCTCCTCGTCGTCATTGCTATGCAGCCCCTTGTCTTCATTTTCGGCGTTTAACTTGCCTGCCTGCTTGAACACCCAACAATCCCTGTTGGTGTGATTGGCCGGCTTTTCGGGGGTGCCATGTATCTGGCACAAGCGGTCGAGTATTCGGTCCAAACTGGACGGGCCCCTAGGATTCCTTTTGAATGGCTTTTTCCGCTGACCGGATTTAGAGCCTCTGAATCCGGCATTAACTGTCGTATCCTCAGCATTGTCACCGTTAATGCGGCACTTCTGCTTGTTGCGACACGACCTACCACCACTGTCCCTGGTATCCGAATTACCAGGGTTCTTGGTCATATTGTTGCTACGAGCAAGCCAGCTGTCTTCTCCCGCGCAAAAGCGGGTCATGAGTGTCGTGAGGGCTGCCATAGACTTCGGCTTTTCCTGTCCAAGGTGCCGGGCAAGCCACTCATCATGAATATTGTGCTTGAAGGCTGCTAGGGCCTCAGCGTCTGGACAGTCGACTATTTGATTTTTCTTTGTTAGGAACCGTGTCCAGAATTGCCTGGCCGATTCCTCTGGCTGCTGAATTACGTGACTTAGGTCATCAGCATTTGGGGGTCGCACATAAGTGCCCTAGAAATTGTCGAGGAATGCGGCTTCCAGGTCCTCCCAACAACTGATTGATCCTGTTGGCAAGCTGTTAAGCCAATGCCGAGCTTGTCCTTTAAGCTTGAGTGGGAGGTATCTGATGGCGTGGAAATCATCGCCGCGGGCCATGTGGATATGAAGGAGATAATCCTCGATCCATACCGCAGGATCTGTTGTGCCATCATATGATTCGATATTTACGGGTTTGAAACCCTCGGGGATTTGATGATCCATTATTTCATCTGTGAAGCATAGTGGGTGTGCGGCGCCTCTGTACTGGGCTATATCACGACGTAGCTCCAATGAGCTTTTGTCTACTGTGTTCGGCCCTGCCGAATTTGTGGCCGGCGTGACGGTTACCGTCTCGAGCCGTGGGGCGCCCACGCGATCCATAGATCGATCTTGTTTGCCTTGCCTTGTCCTCTAACATATCTCGTAAGTCCGGCGCATATTCCCGTGCCTGGGGTGCGGCTTGAGTGGAGGGCCGAGAGGCCTCTCTATCGCGGCCACGAGGTGGTCGGTCGGCCGCATCAAGTGCTTCCTCCTCTAATCGGGGTAGCATCCTGCGCTTTGGGTAGCTCTTGGAGGGGCGTTCGAGTTTATGCTCTTCGGCTGCAAGGACTTCAGTCCATCTGTCGACTAGCAAATCTTGATCAGCTCTAAGCTGTTGCTGTTTTTTCTTGAGGCTTCTTGCCGTGGCCATAAGCCTGCGTTGAAAACGCTCTTGCTCGACGGGATCCTCTGGCACGACGAATTCGTCGTCGTCGAGGCTTGCCTCGTCTTCAGAGGGAGGCATATAATTGTCGTCCTCGACCTCTCTGTCTGCCGCTCTCTCATGAGGGCTGGTTTCTCCATCCTCCTGTGCTAAATCTTGCTGGAGGGGGTTTTCTTCGGCACTGTTATTATCTCCCGTACTAGAATCATCGTATTTGTTTTGGCGGGATTTTGAGCGGTGCCGCTGACGCTGACACTTAGGCTGTTTCTTGGAGGGGTAATCCTCCGTTGTTCCATCGCCATCTCCTTCTTTTGGGGTGTCCACCATGTATATGTCATATGACGAGGTGGCTTTCCACGGCCTAATAGGTGCTGGTTCTTCATCGTCTCCTTAATCGGCGTCCATACCGTCGATGTCTTCGGAGTCGAAGTCGAGCATGTCGGTTAAGTCGTCGACAGTGGCTACAAAGTGGGTGGTGGGTGGGCTTTGAATTTCTTCATCGTCCGAATCCCAACCTTGCTGACCGTAGTCCGGCCAGGGCTCTCCTGATAAAGAGAGAGACTTCAGTGTCTTCAGAATATCGCTGAAAGGCGAGTGCTGAAAGATGTCCGCGGCAGTAAACTCCATAATCGGCGCCCAATCGGATTCGATCGGCAGCGGCGCGGAGGGTTCGGAGTCCGGAGAGGAGTCCGACTCCTTGGAGTCACGAGTCTCGCAGAGTGCGGGGCTGGTGTTCGGCTCGATCGCCGTTGGGATCGCAGCCCCCGAGGCGGCGTCCAACCACCCATCCTCGATCGGCGCAGTTGGCTCCGAATTAAGGGTCGAAGCCGATGCGGCCTCCAGGGCACTGTTCGGCGGCAAAGCTAGATCATGCTCGTCGTGACAGTGCAGCGCGCTCGGCAGTGGCTCGAATCCGTTGAAGATCAAGTCCCCGTGAATGTCAGCCGTGTAGGTTATACTTCCAAATCTGACCTGACAGCCAGGGGCATAGCTTTCGATCTGCTCCAGATGGCCAAGTGAATTGGCCAGCAGTGCAAAGCCGCTGAAGACGAAGATCTGTCCGGGAAGGAAGGTCTCACCCTGGACTGCATTACCATTAATGATCGTAGGAGCCATCAAGCCAGACAGCACGACACAGAGGAACTCTCAATAAAAGCACCAATGTCGGTGTCAAAACCGGCGGATCTCGGGTAGGGGGTCCCGAACTGTGCGTCTAGGCCGGATGGTAACAGGAGGCGAGGGACATGAAGTTTTACCCAGGTCCAGGCCCTCTCAATGGAGGTAAAACCCTACGTCCTGCTTGATTAATATTGATGATATGGGTAGTACAAGAGTACATCTACCACGAGATCGGAGAGGCTAAACCCTAGAAGCTAGCCTATGGTATGATTGTTGTTGTGTATGTTGTCCTACGGACTAAAACCCTCCGGTTTATATAGACACCGGAGAGGGTTAGGGTTACACAAAGTCGGTTACAATGGTAGGAGATCTGCATATCCGTATCACCAAGTTTGCCTTCCACGCCAAGGAAAGTCCCTTCCGGACACGGGATGAAGTCTTCAATCTCGTATCTTCATAGTCCAGGAGTCCGGCTGAAGGTATAGTCTAGCCATCCGGACACCCCCTAATCCAGGACTCCCTCAGACACCCAAAAAGAATTGAAAAAGATTCACAAAGAGCCAACACTAGTGCACCTAGTCCTTCTAGAAAGAAAAGGAAAAAGAAAGATGATAGGACTTTGCACACTCCTAGTGAACCTGAAATAGAAAAACCTCATGACAATGAAAATGAAGTTTCTATCTCTGATGTTGAAACTCAATCTGGTAATGAACACTCACCAAATGATAATTAAAAAGATAATGATGAGGTTCATGAAGACTCTCAACCAACCAATGATGTTGAGATAGAACCACCTGTTGATCTTCATAATCCACAACCTGAAAATAAAAGATATGACAAAAGAGACTTTGTTGCTAGAAAACACGGTAAAGAAAGAGAACCATGGGTTCAAAAACCTATGCCTTTTCCACCCAAGTCTACTTAAAAGAATGATTATGAAGAATTTGAGTGCTTTGCTGAAATGCCGAGGCTAGTATTTTTGCGTACTCACTTGACTGATATCTTGAAAATGCCTCCTTATGCAAAATATATGAAACACATCATCACTAATAAGAGAAAAATACCGGAAGCTGAAATCTCCACTATGCTTGCTAATTACACTTTTAAAGATGGAGTGCCTAAAAAACATGGAGATCCAGGAATACCAACTATACCTTGCTCTATCAAAAAGAATTATGTGAAAATTGCTTTGTGCGATTTAGGAGCTGGTGTTAGTGTTATGCCTTTCTGTTTATATAAAAGACTTGACTTGAATAAACTCACACCTACTGAAATATCTTTGCAAATGGCTGATAAATCAACTGTCATACCTATTGGTATCTGTGAGGATGTGCCCGTTGTTGTTGCTAATGTTACTATTTTGACTGACTTTGTTATACTTGAGATGCCCGAGGACGACAACATGTCGATTATCCTTGGTAGACCCTTCTTGAATACTACAGGGGCTATTATTGATTGCGATAAAAGAAAAGTCAATTTTCATATTAATTATAATGAGCATACAGTGCACTTTCCGATGAAACAATTCGAAGTGAATGGTATTAATGTTATTGAAAAATCTTCGACAATCACTATTAGAAGTTTTCAAATACCTCTACCTAGTGTCAAAAAGATATATGAAATGCTTATTGTTGGGGAAATGCATATCCCCATTGAGGTAACTTAGTGATTTACGAAAGTTCTTCGGTTTCATGCTAATCGAAAGTGGTTGTTAATAAGACTTGATCAACCTTATTAATGGATCATTTTTGAATGGTATGAAGTTGATGAATTTAGTAAGCACTACTTTCTGTCCCTACTTTTTATTCTCTGTTTTTATTAGTTAAATAAAATAAAATGCCATGTTTTGTCTGTTTTCTGAATTTCCCGTGCAATAAAAAAATGACCCAAAAATAAAAGTTCTCAGAATGCCCTGAAAATTTTACATGATTTTTTCTGAATATTTGGGAATTTTTGGTGCAATAAACAACAAAGGGAGGTGCACTAGGTGGGCACAACCCACCTAGGGGGGCCAGCACCCTGATACGTCTCCAACGTATCTATAATTTTGGATTGCTCCATGCTATATTATCTACTGTTTTGGACTATATTGGGCTTTATTTTCCACTTTTATATTATTTTTGGGACTAACCTATTAACCGGAGGCCCAGCCCAGAATTGCTGTTTTTTTTCCTATTTCAGTGTTTCGAAGAAACGTGTCGGTGTACTAGAGTAGGGGTACCCTAGCACCCCGAACTTGTGCACGGGCAGTTGCAGTGCCCCGCGACAAGGCTTGCCGGGTGACCGCCAAGACCCTCCGTGGTTCCCTTGGAGACCATTCAAGAACAAAGTACTCAAACCAAGACCCCGGCAAGAGGAGCTTGCCGGGAAGGCCAACCAAGGCCCCGGCAAGAGGATCTTGCCGGGAAGAGACAAGACCCCGGCAAGAGGAGCTTGCCGGGAAGGCTATTCAAGGCATACCAAGAAAGCTTGCCGCGACGCGCCCTGCGTCCCGGCAAGATCCGGCGAGCGACAAGCTTCCGGACGCGACAAGACGACGGCCGCGGCAAGGAGCTTGCCGCGGGAAACCCCCACTTCGTGCCCGCACTCCAGCACACCTGCTAACGTGTCGCTTTGGGACTCTCCCAAGCACACGTGGAAGGAGGCCGTGCAGCTAGGGGTACGTGGTGGCAAGCGGAGATGAAGAGAAGCCCATCATGGCGAACGATGGCGCTCCTAACGGTCACCTTTTGCACTGTTTAGGAGACTCAGACAGGCATTTAATGCCCTTGTCCCCTGCCGTCAGAGTTAGGTAGGGTGCACTGCACAGTAGCGGTAGCTGCACCTACCGCATCCTTTTCCATTTCTACCCTTTTAGTCTACATTGCCACCTGTGGGTAACCCCTTGAAAGTATAAAAGGAGGCCCAAGCGCAACGTAGAGAGGGGTTCGGCCAGTTCGGCTCATTCGAGACACCAGAAACACTCCCACGCTCAGTCTGGCAGCGTCGATCGCTCCTGAGCAAAGAATTCAATACACACAAACAAGCATCAGTAGGGTTTTACGCATCCGTGCGGCCCGAAGCTGGGTAAAATCGCCCGCGTGCACTGCCTCGATCCACTCTTTGTGCGCTCTCCGCCTCCCACCGAACCAAAAGGGGCCCTGTCCCCATAGGTGTTGGTGGAATCAGCACCCCCCGACATCTCTGGCGCGCCAGGTAGGGGGCGTCGAGATTGTGCGAACCCAATCTGGCATGCACGCAAGCTAAATCTTCATCGTCTTCATCGACATGCCACCGAAGAAGAAGGATTCGGAGGCAGCTGTCCCGTCTGCGTCGCTTCCACCGCCTCCGGAGCAAACGGGTGGTGGAGTGGACACCGGCGGAGGAATGGGCGTCGACGAGGGTGCCCAGAGTGCTGCCAAGTCCAAGGACAAGGCGGCACAGACCTCGGCGTCCATGCGAGCACCGCGCCCCTCTCAGGAGGCGCGGGACCAGCAGCGTCATGGCGTTCGCAGCGCCATACGTCCGCTGACCCAAGATCAAGCTGGTGGTTCGCGTGGCGTTCAAGACTAGCATGCACGCCAGCATGCTGGCCCCAGCGAGGTGCGGTCGCCGGGACGGGACGCTGCTCCTTCTAACTTGGTTAGGAGTCCGAGCACGCCCCTCTCCTCGCACCGTTCACCTCCGCCGCCCACCACCCCAGCAGAAGCCTTGGCGCGGGCCCAGCTGCTCCTGGACTATCCTCCAACGGCGGACAAGATCGACGAATGGAGGGCCACTATCCAGAGCCTCATCGGCTTCGCCAACGGCGACACTGCGCGGCGACCAAGCACCTCGCTGCCGCGGCAGGACAGCCGGACGCGAGCCGATGGCAACAAGACTGAGGGGGGTGCGACTTCCATGCACTCTCCACTATGAAGGCCAAAATCGCCGACTCGCCGGGTCCACCCCAACAGCGGCTCCACCGCGTCGTCGGACCCACGAGCTCGTCGCGACCAGCGCCAAGTTCTCCATGAACGACAACAAGAATACGCTCGAACCCGCATCGAGCGCCGAAGAGAAGCGCGACATCAATCCGACAAGCGCGCTGGGCTCTCTGCTGACGTGCATGCGCCAGGGGAACCAGGCGATCTGCCGTACGCGGCAGGTTGTCCTGCGTTCACCCGTGAGCTGCGGCAAGTCCAGTGGCCCAGCACAAAGAATTTCAAGCCAGACGTGCCGGAGAAGTACGACGGCAAGACGCATCCGTCGGAGTTCCTCAGCATCTACACCATTGCGGTGCAGGCTGCCGGGGGGCGAGATGACAAGATCCTTGCCAACTACTTCCCGCTGGTGCTCAAGCCCAATGTCAGATCCTGGCTCATGCACTTGCCGGACAACTCCATATCCTCCTGGGCTGATTTGTGCCATCAGTTTGTTGGCGCCTTTACAGGCGGCCACAAGCCACATGGCCAAGAGAGCGATCTTCATCTGCTCGCCCAGAAGGAAGGAGAGCCATTGCGCAAGTACATTCAGAGATTCAGCCGTGTACAGCACAACATCCCAGACGTCCATCCCGCCGCGATCATCAGCGCGTTCCATCAGAACGTGCGAAACCGAAGGATGAGGGAGGAGATGGCGATGTGTAAGATCAGTGATGTCAGCGAGCTTTACGCCCTGGCTGACAAGTGTGCACGCGCTGAAGAGGGGAGGAGGCTCCCCGGAGAGATTACAGGAGCAGGAGGATCTGACAGTGAGGACGCCGCCCCGGCAAGGAAAGGCCGGCGGCGGAACAATAGATGGAATAAGGGTAAGGAAGTGCTGGCTGTCGAGCAGACCGGCAACGGAGGTGGCACCAAGGAAGCTAAGGCTGGTGGCTCCGACAAGGAGGCCCATCCGGTGGCGGTCGCCGACAAGCAGGACAGCTCCGGCAGGCAGTATTGCAGGATTCACCGCACCAAGGGTCACGATCTCCAGAACTACAAGAAGGTCGAACAGCTTGCTGAGCAGCAGAAAGCTGAATACGAGCGACGTGACAAAGAGAAGGCCCAGGAAGGAACTGGTGGATCCGGCAAGAAACGCCCCGGCCGGGGAGGACGCCGCGGCAAGGCCAAACAGCGGCTAGGAGACAGACCTCCCCGCGGCCGCGACAAGGATGAAGATGACGACGATGACGAAGACGTGGATGATGATGAGGCCGATGAGCAGGAATTTCAGAAAGCCACAGAGGTCCTGTGCGTTGACGGTGGCGCCTCTCTGCATACTTCGCACCGCCAGCTCAAGCAGTGGATGCGGGAAGTGAATGCAGCGGAGCCATCCATAGAGTCACGCAAGCCCCTGAAATGGTCCAGCACGCCTATCATCTTCGACATTGGGGATCACCCTGATCGCATAACTGCGGTCGGGTGCTTGCCGATGTTGGTTTCACCAACTATCCGCAACCTCAAGGTCACAAAGATGCTAGTCGACGGCGGGGCCGGCTTGAATCTCATCTCCTCCGCGGTCCTTCACAAACTCCAGATCCCTGACAGCGAGCTCGAAGAGACCGGCACATTCCAAGGAATCAACCCGGGAAGGAGCAAGCCGAAAGGGAAGATCACGCTGCCGGTCACATTTGGCAGCGAGCTGAATTTCAGAACTGAGAGGGTCACATTTGACGTTGCCGATTTTCCATTACCCTACAATGGGATCCTTGGCCTCCAGCGCTCGCCAAGTTTATGGCAGCCTCTCACTATGCATACAACGTGCTCAAAATGCCAGGCCCGATAAGTGTCATCTCCGTCCCCGGCGACAAGAAGGATGCCCTTATCTGCGCCGACAAGATCTACCGGGAAGCAGCGGCCGCAGCTGATCACCACACGCTTGCCGCTGAAGCTCCCGGGGGGAAGAAGAAGGCCAAGACCGGCAAAAGCTCTGATGCCCGCTCCGGCAAGCGCACCTCTTCGGAGTGCTGCGCTACCGTCGAGGACGCACCATCGAGCTCCACCGGCAAGTGCAAGAAGACGATGGCAGCTCCACCCGAGACCAAGAAGGTGTCCGCCAAGGAGGACGGCACTGGTGGTACCTTCACCGTTAGTGCCACGCTTGACCCCAAATAGGAAAGCGCGCTCCTTACTTTCCTGCGGGCGAATGTCGACGTGTTTGCATGGCAACCGTCAGATATCCCCGGTGTTCCCAGGAAAGTAATCGAGCACCACCTTGCCGTCTGTCCTCATGCGCGGCCCGTCAAGCAGAGAGTCAGGAAGCAGGTAGTGGAGCGCCAAGAGTTCATTGCAGAAGAGATCAGGAAATTGGAAGCAGCAGGCCTTGTCAGAGGAGTGCTCCATCCCACGTGGTTGGCCAATCCTGTAGTCGTGCGCAAGGTGAACGGGCAATGGATGCTTTGTATAGACTTCACTGATGTCAATAAAGCTTGTCCCAAAGATCCATTTCCCTTGCCGCGCATTGACCAGATTGTTGACTCCACAGCTGGATGTGATTTGCTTTCATTTCTTGATGCATATTCAGGATACCATCAAATCTTCATGGCAGAAGAGGATGAGGAGAAAACCGCATTTATCACCCCTTGTGGCACATACTGTTTTGTACGGATGCCCTTTGGGTTGAAGAATGCTGGTTCAACCTTTGCGAGAGTAGTCCATGTCGCTTTTGAGCCACAGATACACAGAAATGTGGAAGCCTACATGGATGATATAGTGGTCAAGAGCAAGGACAAGGCTACCTTGGTCCAAGATTTAGAAGAAACTTTTGCAAATCTGCGCAAGATCAACCTCAAGCTCAACCCCGAGAAGTGCGTGTTTGGAGTCCCTTCTGGCAAGCTTCTCAGGTTCTTTGTGTCTCAGAGGGGAATTGAAGCCAATCCCGACAAGATTAAGGCCATCGAGCAGATTGAAGCACCGAAGCGCGTCAAGGATGTGCGAAGGCTTGCCGGTTGCGTGGCTGCTCTCAGCAGGTTTATCTCTAAGTCTGTTGAGCGCGCCCTACCGTTTTTCAAAATATTGAAAAAGGCAGGTCCAATGAAATGGACTCCGGAAGCGGAGGCTGCGCTGCAGGACTTGAAGAGGTACCTGTCCTCCACTCCAATACTTGTTGCACCTAAGCCACAAGAGAAGTTGCTGCTGTACCTAGCGGCAACCAATCAAGTGGTTAGTGCTGCGTTAGTAGCGGAGAGGGAGGCGGACGATGAGCCAGCAACCGCGGCAAGTGAATCCAGCGACAAGCAGGGGGCTTCTCCGGCAAGCTCTGGTCTGACGAGCTCTGGTCCCGACAAAGATGGATCTGCGCAGACGTGCAAGGACGTGCAGAAGAAGATGGTGCAACGCCCAGTTTACTTTGTCAGCTCCCTTCTCCGGGGGGCTAGGTCGAGGTACTCTGGTGTGCAAAAATTGCTTTTCGGCCTTCTCATGGCCTCGAGAAAGCTGCGCCATTACTTCCAGGCACACGAGATCACAGTCGTCACTCGCTTTCCGCTGAAGAGGATACTGCAGAATCCAGAAGCAACAGGCAGGATTGTCGAGTGGGCCTTGGAACTGTCAAGCTTTGGCCTCATGTTTGAGAGCACTGCAACAATCCAAAGCAGGGCATTGGCAGAGTTCATAGCAGAGTGGATGCCAACTCCAGATGAAGAAATTCCAGAGACGAGCATCCCCGTCAAGGAGTCAAGCAAAGAGTGGCTGATGTACTTTGATGGTGCCTTCTCGCTGCAAGGCGCCGGTGCTGGCGTGCTGCTTATCGCACCCACCGGAGAGCACCTCAAGTACGTAGTCCAGATGCACTTTCCCAGAGAGAAAGCAACCAACAATACTGCAGAGTATGAAGGATTGCTTGCCGGTCTCAGAATCGCAGCCGACCTTGGGATCAAGAAGCTCATTATCAGGGGTGACTCACAGCTTGTCGTCCGCCAAGTGAACAAGAACTACCAGAGTCCATTGATGGAAGCTTATGTTGATGAAGTGAGAAAGCTAGAAGCACACTTTGACGGCCTGCAAATGGAACACGTTCCATGAGCTCAGAACGATATTGCTGACGGCCTGTCAAAGTGCGCAGCACTAAAGTTACCTGTGGAACCAGGGATTTTTGTGCTCAAGCTGACTCAACCATCCGTGACACCATCAACTGGACCAAGCAAAAAGAGGAAGTTTGTTTCCGGTGACTACTTTCCGGCAGAGCTCCCCGAAGCCGCCGCCAAGAAAGTCCCCAAGATCAACACCAAGAATGCTGAGGGGCAGTCTGCTCCGGCAAACCTTATGGTTTGTTCCGTCGAAGCAAACGCTCCCGCAAGTTCTGCTCCGGCAAGCTTGCCGGGGAATATCACGCTCCGGCCGAACCGCAGGTTCTTGCCATAGAAGCGGATGTTCCCGCAGCAACAGATATGCCTTTAGTCCTTGTTGTCGAGCCGCAAGCTCCAGCATGGGCGCAGCAGATTGTTCGTTTCCTTCAGACAGGAGAGCTTCCCGAAGAGCAAGAAGAAGCTGAAAAAGTAGCCCGGCAGTCAAGTATGTACAAGTTTGTCGACATCACACTGTACAGAATAAGACTCAACGGTGTGAAATTGAAGTGCATTCGCCGGGAAGATGGACAACAGCTGTTGGCAGAGATACATGGAGGCATATGTGGTCACCACATTGGCGCAAGAGCACTTGTCGGCAAAGCGTTCCGACAAGGCTTCTTCTGGCCGACAGCCCTCCAGGATGCAACTGCACAAGTAACCAAGTGTGAAGCGTGCCAGTTCCATTCCAAACAGATACACCAGCCAGCTCAAGCTCTCCAGACGATCCCTTTATCCTGGCCATTTTCGGTCTGGGGGCTCGACATCCTCGGCCCTTTCCCCCGAGCTGTCGGGGGCTTTGAGTTCTTGTACGTTGCAATCGACAAGTTCAAAAAGTGGCCGGAAGTGGAACCAGCGAGGAAGGTGACAACACAGTCAGCAGTCAAGTTCTTTAGGTCGATTGTTTGCCGTTTCGGGATCCCTAACAGGATCATCACCGACAACGGCACACAGTTTACGAGCCGCACCTTCATGCAGTACGTCCAAGATCTTGGCGCCAAGGTCTGCTTCGCTTCTATTGCTCATCCGAGAAGCAACGGTCAAGCGGAGAGGGCAAACGCTGAAGTGCTACGAGGCCTCAAGACCAGAACTTTCGACAGGCTGCACAAGTGCGGAAGAAACTGGATCGAGGAGCTGCCGGTGGTTCTTTGGTCGATCAGGACGACGCCAAATCGAGCCACTGGCCAGACACCCTTCGCTCTAGTCTATGGAGCGGAGGCAGTTCTCCCCACGGAACTCGTATACGGGTCACCTCGAGTGCTCGCTTATGATGAGCTCGAGCAAGAGCAGCTGCGGCAAGATGACGCCCTGCTCCTTGAGGAAGACCGTCTCCAGGCTGCTGTGCGAGCCGCTAGCTACCAGCAAGCTCTGCGCCGCTACCATAGCCGCAGAGTCAATGCCAGGAGTCTCGAGGAAGGCGACCTTGTTCTTCGGCGCGTTCAGTCGGCCAAGAATTCCAACAAGTTGACGCCAAAGTGGGAAGGCCCTTATCGGGTGAAACGAGTCACTAGGCCCGGCGCTATCGGCCTTGAGACCGAAGATGGCATTCCGGTGAGCAACTCCTGGAACATCGAGCATCTTCGTAAGTTTTACCCATAAGGCGCGGTTGTCGGACCCTGTCCGGCAACCACCTTTCTGTACAAGTCTTGCCGCTGTTGCATGTAATCCTTTGTACAGAGCCGGGCGCAGACCCCGTGCACTAGTAAAGTTCATGTGCCCTGCACATCTTGTCAGCTTTCTTTCATGCTATAATCCTTTTACGCATATATTATCTGACACTTTGTGCAGCACTAGACCCCGGTAGGCAATAACGAGCCCAAGGCTCCATATCATTACTTTATTTCTCTGTTTCTTTCTCAAAAGAAGGAAGGTTCCCTCGCCCACAAGATTTACCGGGGAGGGAAGGAGAAGATAATGGTGTGGACCAGGCCGTTCAAGAAAGTTTCTCCTTGCCGGGAAGCAGACGACAGAAAAGCTAAGTCGTGCGAGACTTTAGATATTTCCTTTCTGTATAAGGTTACCCGCCTCGGGGATCTTGTTCTTTGTACGGAAAACCTGTGCGCGGAGGAATCAACTCGTAGCTAGTTGCGCCCTTACTCTGTTTCAAGTCCGCTCAACAACTTAAGTGAGCTGCTAGCGCCCTTACTTTGCTTCGAGTCCGCTCAGCAACTTAAGTGAGCCGCTAGCGCCCTTACTTTGTTTCGAGTCCCTCAACAACTTAAGCGAGCTGCAACTAGTTGCGACAAGATTGCTTGTCGGTAGCGACCCCGCCAGCAGGCTGCTGAAGTTCCGCACTCGGCGCTTGCGGCAAGGGTGCCTGCACTGGCAAGTTTCCCTAGAAAGCGTAGGGTGGACGTACAAAGAGGGGTTGAACAGGAAGATAGCATGCGCTATTTATTTGAGATTTCTGCATAGACCCGTATGCCGAGGAGCCTTCTCGGGGCTAGTTGCGCTCCATGTTGCCTCGAGTCCGCTCGGCAACTTGTGCGGTTGCGCTAGAACCAAGAAGGTAAACCTTTCCGGGAGGCGTTGTTCCCGAATAGCCGCTAAGGGCCCGTTCCCTCAAGCGCTACTGGCTGGATCATACGCACCGGAAAGCATTCCAGCAGGCATAGGGAATATATAGCAAAAGTCAAAATTCGCAAGCAAGTTGAGTGCACTTCGGATGCTAATCACTTGCTATGTTTGAACGCAGTTATGGCCCGGGGGCTGGCAACGCCCTTAGGGCCAATCTTTTCGGCGTTAAGAACGACGAAGTTCTTCGCCATAAGCCTTTCCGGCAACGATTTTGCGGAAGCCGGCGTCAAGAACGACGCAGTTCTTCGCCATAAGCCTTTCCGGCAACGATTTTGCCGGAAGCCGGCGTCAAGAACGACGCAGTTCTTCGCCATAAGCCTTTCCGGCAACGATCTTGCCGGGAGCCGGCGTCAAGAACGACGAAGTTCTTCGCCAAAAGCCTTCCTGGCAACAAGCTTGCCGGAAGCCGGCATCGAGAACGTCAAAGTTCTCTGCCGAAGATAAAAGCCTTCCTGGCAACAAGCTTGCCGGAAGCCGGCATCAAGAACGTCAAAGTTCTCTGCCGAAGATAAAAGCCTTCCTGGCAACAAGCTTGCC